>NC_060269.1:47597988-47745559 GCF_021613505.1 Equus quagga | reverse complement strand
TTATATAACAAATTAATAATACAAAACTCAGACTTAATTATAAAAACAGTGACATTTGACAATTGAATTATACTCTATGAACATTTATTTATTACAAAGAAATGAATATAGTGTCAGAGGCTAGAATTCATCAGTATATGAGTTTGATCCACTGTTTTATCTATTTAACCAAAAACAACTGTTTTACTTGTTTTTCATATGATGCTATAAACACTTTAGACATTTGTTATTTAAGGATTACTAAAAATCCTTTGGATTTGCCTCAGCAGCTTCTCTTTGAAAAAATGTATTTCATTTTTCTAGTCAGTACTGTTCACAAAATTTGCTCAAATGAGTAGGATAAAGATACAATACCTTAGGAAAATCTGCACAAATTTGTGTAACTTACTACAAATATTGAATTGACATAAAAGACTGCAACTTTTACACATAAAATAAAGCTGCAAAATATAGATTCTGACATTTATTGTACTGGAACCCTTTTCTCAGATAATCTTGCTAATGCTTTAGCAAATCTGAGATCTATACCCATAGAATTTAAATTAAAAGCCATGCAAGGGCTGGCCCTGTGGTCCAGTGGTTAAAGTTCTGTGTGCTCCCCTTTGGTGGCCCAGGTTAATGGGTTCAGATCCTGGGTGTGGACCTACTCCACTCATCAGGCATGTTGTGGAGGTGTCCCATATACGAAGGGGAGAAGGACTGGCACAGTTGTTGGCTCAGGGCCAAACTTCCTCGAGCCAAAAAAGGGGAGAATTGGCAAAGGATGTTAGCTCAGAGTGGATCTTCCTCAACAAAAAAAGTTCCAAATTATATAAATACATTTTCAATCTGTGTAGTTTAAATCTAGTACATTAATTTTAGCAATCAATGTACAGTGTATCTATTCGCACTTACTGAGTGAAGTTTGTAATTGTTCATGTCTCTTCTTTGTTTTGATGATGAAGATAAATGACCCTAAATCTGAGATTTTAGGCATTTAGATAGCATTTGATTTGCTGGGGAGCTTCCAATTGTAGTGTATTTACACAGGATTTGTAAAGTCGTGGTTTCAAGTTAGTGATATTGTTTAAAATTATGCTTAAAAGATCCTAAGAGAAGTACATATTTAAAGTGATTAAAACTACATTCATACCTCCTGGCTTTTCAAGTGATATAAAACCATCATTGTATGGCAAGAATCATAGGCATGTAAAAATCCTTAAATTTATATCTTTTTATTTTGGAAGAGGTGAGATGTGAAAATAAATGACAACAATCTCTGTTTTTCTTCAATTCTCGACCTCCCTAGAAGTATAGACCATAAATAAACGTTACTTGTCCTCTCATTAATGCTTTGTCAACCCCACATCTCTTAAGCATGAATGAGAAGACGGAGCGAAGGTAAGCAAATATGGGTAATTTTTCAGAAAATGAAACCTGATTTTGGACTGTCAGTGGAAAACTGCAGTAGACAAGTTAAAAAGGAAGACTTTACCCAAGACTTCTACAATAAGAGTCAAGACTGTTGTAACAGGAGGAGCAATTGAAATCACCTCCGCTGAAACAGAAGGTGGGGGGTTATTAAGCGCTGGGTGAGCAAGTTAAAACAGACTGAAGGACAATAGGGTGGAGATGAGGTTGGTCGACTTGATTAGGCCTTGTGTGTCTGCTAACTGGCGCTATTGGAGCTAGGCTCCTACCTTCTCCCAAGACTGGGATAGGGCATGATGTTCCTTGACGCTTACATTCCGAAGGGATGGCTCCCAAGTACTTGAGAAAGACATTCCTGGGTTGTACAACTGGCAAGAGGCTAGGAGAACATTTACATCTCAAAGGTACAGAGAAAAATTTGCAGTTGCAAATTTTCTAAAGTAAATGCTCTAAGGAAAGGGAGGCCAGAGGCCTATGAAGACAGGTTTTGTCTAAAGTTTAGTCAAACTGAGGGAAACGCTAAGGCTGTCTTGGTCAGATCCAGGTCCCTCTGATTTCTTAGAGAAAAAGTGGTAGCAGAGTTGGCAAGGGTTCCTTGGAAGATTTTTCCTTTTCAAAAGCTTTTCTGCTAAGCATTTTGGTGGTTAAAGACACATTTGAATTAAAATGTTCCCTATTAAAATGGAAATACTCTCTTGGAAATTGAGCTTGTTCACAGATTAGTACTGTGAATGCCTTACATGGGATAATCAGATTGCTTTCCTTCTGGCTGAGAAATGTGCCCTGGGAATTAGTATTTTGTTGGGTGTTAAGAAGAGAGAAGAAATGTAATTGTTCTACATGATAAACTTGAAGAACATAAACCCAGAAGGATGCTACTATCAAGGACTGAGAAATTGCATTTGGACAGGACAAATTTAACTTACTATTACATTTTGCATTAGATTCTAGGAGTAGTAACTGTCATAGTTTTTATAGAAACTCATCCTTCCGTTATTTACAGAAGACTCAAGATAAAAATTAGAGTGGTGATTTATGAACTCACCCATAAATAAATGGGAGTGATTTTCATGTATTCTGTATGCAGTTATTTAATGCTTAGAGTTCTGAACCTAGAGAATGGGTAGAATCCAATAGATCACATTTAAATAACTAAAGCATGTCCAAGGAATGTAAAACCAGCAAAGTAGTGTTTCAATGACTAAGCGATGTTCTGTAAAGGGCCAGACAGTAAATATTTTAGGCTTTGCTTATTTTAAGTTTTCTGTAGCACATACTTCACTCTGTCTATATAGCTGAAATCAGCCACAGACAATAGCATAGACAGTACAGTAATGAATGGATATGGCTGTATTCCGTTACAACCTTATTTACAGAAACAGGTGGTGGGCCAGATTTGGTCCATGGGTGTAGTTTGCCAGGGCTATGACTATGTGAACATTTGCTGATGTGAAGATGGCTCTAATACGCTCAATTTTTATAGCCTACCTGAGTTGATGCTCTAGTTGCAAACATATGGTGATATGCATGGTATTAAAAAAAAGGCCAAGAACTAAGAATTTGTCAATAAACTTGAAAGTGAGAAGAGAAAGAAAGGCTCTCTAGACAGAAACTCTCTTTAGAGTTGAAAAGGGCAATTCATTAGCTGATTAGAGCTTGGCTGGCTTGAGAATAGTCAACTCCCTTTTTTGTAATTTTCTGTTCATCAATCTTGAGAAGCTTTGACCTGTGCATTAGAAGGGAGATTCCCAGGCTCAGAGCTGACACTACTTATGAAACCTGATGCTTTCCCAATTGTAAATGAATAAATTGGTAGTCCAGTATAAACAAAGGTATCCTGTGGTTTTGATTAGCTCAGTCAATCTCCAATAGTCTAATTAATTCTGGATGAATGGTTAAATTTGTTTCTGGATTTGCCTAGCTGACGCCCAGTCTTCAGATGCAGTGAAAGGCTGCCAAAAAGAACAGCCAGTGTGCAATTCCCCATCTTTCACACCTATTTGCTGTTAATATATTAGAGAGACTCTAACTCTGTAAAACTTCACAGTGAAGGCGAATACTTGGATCCCAGTTTCAGTTTTATCAGTAAGTGCAGTGCATTAAGGCAAATAGCAATCTCTTTTATCTGAATTGTTTTAATTAGGCAAACAATACTAAAGTCTTTTACAGTTTGAAATGCTCAAGTTCTCTTACACTGCATGGAGAGAATAGTTGGTTCATTTAGCTCTGTCTGACTGACTGTAATCTAAAAAATTGTGCAGTTTTTTCAATTTGTTAAAGACAGAACAAATAATGTATCATTTGATTGACTCCAACGTTAACACCCTCAAGAGAAGTTGAAGGAATGAACACAGGTTAACATTCTTTCCTTAAATTTGCAATAGCTTTTTTTTTTTTTTTTTGGAGGAAGTTTAGCCCTGAGCTAACTGCTGCCAATCCTCCTCTTTTTGCTGAGGAAGGCTGGCCTTGAGCTAACATCCATGCCCGCCTTCCTCTACTTTATATGTGGGATGCCTACCACAGCATGGCGTGCCAAGCAGTGCCGTGTCTGCACCCGGGATCCAAACCGGCATACCCTGGGCCGCCGAAGCGGAACGTGTGAGCTTAACCGCTGCACCACCGGGCCAGCCCTGCAATAGCTTTTTATCATGCCACTGAACACACTGTTAACATACAGGAAATGAGTATTGATTAGCTGATTGCCTTACCCTGACTGACAAATGAGTATTCAAGCCAACTCTTCATGCTAGATTCTCGTCTTCACATCTGTATCTAATTTCTCCTCCAAGTTTACTGCACTGAATTCCATTTATAAGTGATCATACTGAAACTTTTAAAAATTATTAAAGATAGTTCTGTATGTCACGTATTCTGTAATTTAGACATTCAGAATATATCAAATTTTCTCAAATTGTATATAGTATTTATACCAACAACAGGAAAAAGATACTTGATTACTTCAACATCTCATTGATATTTTTCATGGCTTTTTACAAGTGGAAGAGTGATTATCATTATGTTCTGTATCTTTTTTTTTTAACATGCATATATTTAAGTACAACCTCAAGGACGCTTAGTTTGTATGTAAGAGTAGAACCAAAGTGGAGTATAAACAGCCTTACGGGTCATGAGCCTGGGTTTTCCCTCTTACGCTTCAGTGATATCTATGGAAGGGAAACCAATATGATTTTACATAAACAGCAACTTTCTCAAAGTGATCATAATGTTATATTCCTAAACATGGTGGAATGGTGTGTATCTTAACCTGCAAATATTTCAATAGTTCTTCACAAGCAATAACAGCTGCATCATATTCAGAATTTGCTAACGGCCAGGCACAGTAATAAATATTTTAAAATACCAAATCTTATCTTCACAGTACTCTTAAGTACTCTTAGGTACAATCTTCACTTTAAAGATGGAAAAATTGAAACTTACAGAGTTTAAATAACTTGTCAAAAGTCTTCCAAATAGTGTGCATTGGAAATCAAACTGAGGCAGGCATCAAAGTCATCTTATTGATCTGGGTCTTACTGATGATACAATTTATGCTTTTACCCTCAAGCCTAGTTAGACTTCATTGTCAGTAGCATGTATTTTTAAAGATAATTGTTTTACAAGATATCCAAAGGTAGGATGTTTTCTCTCTTCTCACCAACTGTGATCAAGAACCTCAACTTCTTCTGTCTTTGCATTTGCCATCCTTAGTGTGTTGGGGAAAGTTCCTATCTCATCAAAAAATGGCTGGTGAAGTTTCAATTAATGATTTGCTCCTCACATAATAGCATTACAAATAGGAAACAAACTAGCACCATGATAGCATCTACCTCATAGGCGTGAAGATTCAATGAATCAGCTACTTAGAACAATGCTTGACTAACAGTAAGTGCTGAAGAAGTGCTGATAATTGTCCTTTGACTCTGGTACCACAAGGAGCAAACTACTTCTCAAGATATTTTAAACTTGGTATAATATGCCTTAAAATATTAATCTTATTATTCCAGCCTATATACCTATAATGTTAATATCATCTAGTTGTATGAACCTTTGAAGTTTTCCAAATTATATAGTTAAAATGAACTTGACCACTTTGGGTGGTCACCCACTTCTCTCTATTGGATACAATTTTTGTTAGGTCAGGTTTCATATAGAAACTAGTCTTCAAAAAAAGAATTATTTTCCAAGTCATTAGTGTCATACATATCACTGAATGAATAGGCTTATTCTTCACATATTGTAGTTTAAAATTCAACTTAATAGAATTTAGTTCAATGGGAGAAATTAAATAAAATTGAACAGAAAAGTTGAATGGTAATTGTACTGCAGTTATAAGACCACAGAAGGAATATCAAAACCGTGAATGAAAAAAAAAAAGAAAATGAGCCTCACTATTGTGAACATGTAAAACTGCTTGAAGTAGGATCAAAATACCATGCTGTCTATAATGCTGCATTGTCCTTATTACAGAGTCACAAAGAGAAGAAAAAATGAAGTTCCAATTTTGCCCAAGAACCTTTGTTTCATTGTTTTACGGAAAACCTTCTATTGAAAAGTCCTTTTTTATATCTTCCCATAACTTTTAAATCTCACCAATGACATAGGAAATGACCTTTTTGTTTTAACTGCTAAATAATTTTCTTTATGCTTCTGATTATGTCCTTCTTGTTTCTTTCAGAACTTATGGCAAAAATAATCCCATTCTCATTTGCATTCTCAGAATTTTCCTCTCTACCAGTGCCTTTTCTTCAGGATCAGCTCAGGATTCCTTTATTCTATTTCTTACCAGATGTTTCTCTTTTTAGAACTCTCCTCCTTTCTTCCCCTGTCCAATATATTAAAGGTATCTTGAAAATTTATGCATTGCTACCTCTGCTATTTCTTTACAACATGTAAACACTCTGCCTTCTCTATGTCATACTCTAGGCTTCTGCAAGGCATGTGGTTAACTTGGTCCATGAAGTGGCAGGGCAAGTTGTCTAGACCAGGCTTCATTTACCAATGGAGAAAGAAAGTTTATAGGTGAATTTACACTCTTGTTCAAGGTATAAAAAAATTTATGTTGCTTAATATTCTTCCTGACATTTGTTATCACTAGACTTTGTAATTTATGTCAATCTGAAGGATGTCTGTTAAATTTGCATCTCCCTGAAATGGTTGAGCAGTTTCTCAGGTTTTTCTTAGCCATATGGATTAATTAATTCATGCAGCATTGGTCAAGTCTTTTGTTGATGGTTCTTTGGAGTCGTTCGTCTTCTTTGTATTGATTTTTATGAAATCTTTATTAATACTGCATATGATTTCTTTGTTAGTTTTTTGGGGAGCAAATGTCTTTTCTTGGTTGGTTGCTTGCATTTTTGGTCTTTTTTGAGGAAGAGATGATCAAAATTATAATGTAGTCAAACTTATAAATCATTTCCTTTATGGTGAGTTTTTTTGCTCCTTGTTTAAGAAATCTTTTTCTACCTTAAGACTGAAGATATTCACTTATATTATGAAACATTCTTGAAAAGTCAAAGTTTAATGTTAAACTTTAACGCTTATATTTAAATACCTTCTTTGCTCTCCTTTCCTTCCTCCATCTTTGAGCTTCCCTCTAGGATAATTTTCTTTCTGCCAGAACAACAACTTTCAAAATTTGCCTCAAGACAAGTTTACTAGAGATGAACTTTCCTATTTTTTTTACCATATTTACTTTATTTTAACTTTTATGAATGTGTATAAAATTCCAAGATTGATTTTATTTTGTTTTATCGCTTCCAAGATATCATCCTTCTAGCTTCCTGTTCCTGTTTTTCCTGATAATATCAGTTACCTATCTAACTCTTCCTGACTCTGAAGGCAGATTGTATTTTTTTACTTGCATAACTTTGAGATTTCTCTTTCTATTTGAATTTCTTCAATTTCACTCTTAAGTGTGTAGATGTGGATTTTTCTAGTTTTCCATTTGCTTTGTTTGAAATTTGCTGAGCTTCTTCAACCTATTGATTGGTATCTTTCAACATTTATGGAAAGTTCTCAGCAACTATTTCTTTAAATGTTGCTTCTGCCTCATTTTCTCTGTTTTCTCTTTCTGGGAAAACCTATTTTTGTTAACCTGGCATGTATTTTCAAATCTTTGTCCTTAGGCTTTTTATTCTGTAAAGTTTCTTTTAGTATCTTTTCCAGTTTATCAGTCCTCCTTTCTGCTGTATCTAATCTGCTCTTAAGTACATCAATTTACTTCTTAATTTCAGTTATCACATTTTCTACTTATATAATTTCTACTTGACTCTATCATAAACTTATAATATTTATAGATTATAGATTTAACTTCTATGTCAAAATTTATAAACTGAATTTTATTTTCATAATCATAATAAATGTTATAATCCCATTGTGTTTATTACTATTATATGTTATTTCTGCTCATTATCATCGTCTTTTCTCTTTTTTATGCCATGTTATCCTTGATTGTTTGCTAGATATTTTATTTTAAAAATTGTTTATACCAATGATTAAATGACTAAGATGATATTATCTTACTATAGAGAGGAAGGCTTTATGTTTTATGAGACATCTAGATAAAAGTGGGCTGCAGTCCATACATTCACTTATAGAGTGAAGCACCTGAAAGCCCTAACATGGAGAGGTACTCCATATTGTACCTATGTCATGTGCCTGAAGGAACAAGAAGCCGCATAAGGGCATTTAGGCCTCTTAGTCATCTTCTCAAGATGGAAAAATTCCCAAAGCAATGTGTGACTCCAGGTGCAATTTCATCTCTCTAAGTTACACTTATCTTCAGAATGTCGGCTGGATAATTCCTTGCTGTCTTATCTCTTTCATGTTTTTAAAATATATTATTTGTGTTTAATTCAGTGTTGTTTATTTTTTGTATGTTGTTTTACTTCTTCAGTGGAAGAGTTAGTCCAAATTATCTAGTCCATTGCTATAGAAGGAAAGAAGTTTCTAGATCTCTTTTTAAATTTATTTTATTTTATAATAAAAATAATGTAAGCACACAATAATTTACAGATAAGCAATTAGTACCAAAAAGTCTAGACTTTTTGTCATTATAATTTTGCATATAACTTGGTAGTCTAAATTAGGTAAGCATTAACAATTATTTTGAAATCACCAATTTTTTTGACAAAAGATCCTATTAGAATTTCCCAGTTAGTTAAGCAGCTTGTCATTGAGTAATTGTGGGGTTTTTTTATTATAAGAATAATTAATTTATTCCAGATCATCTAGTATTTCTAAGTGTCTTATTTTGTGTGACGTCTTTCTGACTGAAGTGTTATATTATTATCTGCTTTCAATAGTAATTTCTTTAGTGGAGTAGAGAAGGGAAAAATAGATATTATTTGAAAATATTACTGATAAAATTCCTCTAGGCTTCATTCCTATAATAGAAAGTATAAGCATTATTAGGGCAATAATATTATGAGACTAGTATTTAAATAAATTTAATGAAATATTCAACATAAGTAAGTACTTAGGAACTTGAAATGATATTGGTATTTACAAGAACAGAATCCTGTTTATGATAAATTGTGTTGGTCTTATGATAAATTATGTTCTTCCCATGATTTTAGAAGAATTGATTTTCTATCAAAGTTATTAAAAATATATTTTTAAAAAATTCTTATTTTTGATTTATTCGAGGAAGATTAGCCCTGAGCTAATATCTGCCACCAGCTCACCTCTTCTTTTGCTAAGAAAGATTGGCCCTGATCTAACATCTGTGCCCATCTTCCTCTACTTAACACGTGGAATGCCTGCCACAGCATGGCTTCATGGGCAGTGCTAGGTCCATGCCTGGGATCTGAACCAGGGAACACCAGGCTGCTGAAGCAGAGTTCAAGAACTTAACCACTGTACCACCAGGCCAGCCCCTAAAATCAACTTTTTAACTGGTGTTTTACAAATATTCATAAAATTTTATTCCCTTTTTGTACTATTTAAAAATCACACACTATTTTTACTGAAGTTCCTCTTAGTATTTCCATCACCTAGTTGTTATTCAAATAAATGGTTCATGAATACCTACTTGCTGAAGTTGCAGTTGTGCTCAACTATACTCATCTCTCAGCCTCAGATTCTGCTGGAGAAGACTTACAACTTTTCATTCATTTGAAAGTAAGCTCTTAATGTTCCTCTAAGCCAAGTTGTGAAAATGAGAAAGTGCAGAAAGAGATCCACAAGGGCAAACCATTTTACTTGCCTCTTAGCTTCCTAAGTAAATCAAAAGAAAAAAGGTGGTCTGGAAATGGTATTAATAGTCTTCATAACATGAAATCAGGAAACACCACAGCTAGAGCTCTCTCTTTTTTTTTTTTCTTTAGAGGAAGATTAGCCCTGAGCTAACTGTTGCCAATCCTCCCCTTTTTGCTGAGGAAGACTGGCCCTGAGTTAACATCTGTGCCCATCTTCCTCCTCTTTATATGTGGCACCTACCACAGCATGGCTTGCCAAGCGGTGCCATATCTGCACCTGGGATCCTAACCTGTGAACCCTAGGCCGCCTAAGCGGAACGTTCGCACTTAACTGCTGCACCACCAGGCCAGCCCCTAGAACTCTGATTTCTTTCCTTGAATACTTAAGAGGGCTCAAATAGGAGGCAAAGTTTGTAGGTCAAAAGAAGTACGAAAGTGTTTCAAAAAACTCAGTGCCAACTGTTATACCTAGCCTATATGTTTTTACCTTTTATCAGGGCATCAGATGACTCTTGATATTATGTGATAGATGATTTTATTTAAAGAAGATCTTTTAAACGTGCATTATCATTGGAGCTAAAGGGATGGAAAAGCGTACTAAAATGATAGATGTTATTTGCTACAAAGCAGTTGTCTATACATAACTGGCATATGATATTTGTGGATAGAATGCTATAGAATGAAATATGTATATTTCATTAATGTACAGCTATGAAAATGTAGATTAATCATAATTGATAAAGAGTTAAATTTTCAGTATTTTTCCTTGAAACTCTTATTTCTAAACCAAAAACTACGATCACTCAAAGATACATAAACAGACACAACCAATAGCTCTTAAAATCAGTTTTAAATTGGTTTACAAATTGATTCATAGTGTTGTTTCAGATTGTTAATGCATTTCTAGACATAATCACCATTTCTCCATAAAATGAATAAATTTGATGTTTTATAAGAATTTTATTTACTAGTAAAGCATTTTATATGAAATTTAGAGTATAAGAATAAAAATGTGTAACATTTGTGATTTTGTGAGATTAAATATTTGCTCTTTAATAACTATCAGAAAGACAAGTACAGATGAGCTTGAAAGTTTTCTAAATAAAAGAAATATTGCTGCTGAATTTATTTATAAAAAAGACCACTTTATTTTGAGAAGTAACAAGTGAACATAATTGGTTTTGGGTATGTAGCTCTATATAATACATTAGGGAAGATGTAAAACCTGTAGTATGAAATATGCAGGAAAAAATTCTAAAGGGTTTTCAAAATATAGATCATTGTTGAATAATACATACTACTGATACAATTTAAAAAATCATTTTAAAATGTGCTCTCCAAATTAAAGAATAAGTTTTTTCTGTGCATGTTAATATTCCCTGGGTGAATAGCAATTCTTGTTTCTAATTATGCATCCTCTAAAAAAATTACATTTTAGAAAATGTCCCCTGTAATGTTATGCCACATATCAGCATTTATTCTAAGATGTTCATATTATCTAATTAGCATTGTAATGTATAACTACCAAAAGCACAACTAATTTGAATGGCCTGGGACCTAATACCAGATGTAGGAGGTTAGTGAAGAGATCCCAAGGTGGCTTAGTAGCAGTGGTATTTCTAAATGTCAGAATAGCCAATGCTAACACACTGTGTTTAGAACCAGATGTCCCATTATCTCTTACACGATTTTATGAGGAACCAGACGGTGAAATTCAGGAATGTTAATGGAAAATTATTAATAATTCTTATGTGATACTCTACATGATGTTATTACTTCTGTAATACTCTCTTCTGGTAAGTTTGTAATATTAAAAAGCACCATGAACACCACGTCTTCAAATTTCAAACTTTTCCTATGCATATTTGGTCAAACATATGTAAATATAAATGTATAGAACAGAATGAGTATTAAAGAAAAGCAGATCGAAAATATTACCTATGTTCTTATTACTCAGGAAACATTGAAATAAAATGTGAATATTGGATAAATGTTATTAGGGAACACTAAACTATCAATGCAAGGACTGAATAGGGTTCTTATTACCCGTTTCTATCATTGTTTTCAGTAATGTAATGACCAAAACAATAAAGTTGAGCTGGGTCTCTCTCATAGGGTGTTTCAATTTCAAACATGTGCCTACCCCCTTGTTTGACAACACAAAACAATAGTGACTTAACTATGGCTTTTAGATTTAGAAACCAGATTTTCTATAACAGAATTTAAGGGCCAGTCTATTTTGGTTGATTTTCATCAGATAATGGTATGGCAGCCAACGGTCCATGACAACAGAAATCACTTAACATTAACACTTAACACGTGCATGTGGGGGATTATACGTTCAATCTTGACCTTCTGATACAAAGATGTGTGGTATTTTTGAAATTACAATTTGTGGTGGTACCAAAAACTGAAAGAAGTGTTTATTGAATAGTTATAAAATTTATTTGATTGGCATTTCTCTTCCTCCTCAAGATGAAGACACATTTCAGAAAAAGAGAAAGGAAGGTAGAATGGTGAAGGGGAAGGAGGGGAGCCTGTGGAGGAGATAGCAATGATTGCACCTGATTATATTTATTAAAAATTAAAAGCCAACAACTTTCTTTACTCAAACCCCATGAAAAATATCATCAACCACAAGAAAGGAACAAAGGACAATTATTGTCCCTCTAATCCCATGGAAATTTAGTTGGAACAGGAATTGTGATATTTCTAACCTGGCTAAGACTGAACAAGTCAAAATGCAAGACTCAGTCACACTGTAGAAAAGATAGAGTCTGAAAGTCAGCTGAAAACTAAAGGGCCATTTTCACATTGATGAAAACTGCTAGGATTATCTCACTCATCTCTCATGAAAATGGACCACGGCAGAGTTGTTAATTCCCATAGTTGATAAGGATTGTCTGAAAACAGAAAGGGGAAGCCAGATTCAGATTACAAATGGTATTTTCTGTTTCGGCATAATTATTAGGAGAAATGTGTTCAATGGTTAGTTAAAAAACTAATATTCAACTATAAAATTTAAGGATCAGGAAGGGACTGTACTGTACCAACTCTGTCTGATAAAGGCAGCTGTCAGAGTTTCACTTAATTGTGCTTGGTTGGTGAACATCAGTTTTTCCTCCTTCACCTTCCCAAATAAATCTTATTCCTTTAGAGTCAATTTATGTTTCCCAGCATAATGAGGCATTTTACCCATTCAGCTATGCTAGTGTTCTCTGAAGCCAGCCAGCAATGATGTCACCTCACCTATAATATAAATCTATCAGTGAATAAACAAAATAATTTTTATTTCAATGCCGATGACACATTGCATGTCAATTTGGCAGTTAAATAATTTATCTCTCTTTTGGGTGCAATCTGCCAGGCTTATTATAACTCTACCTCTGATATTCATTTCATGTTTAATAGTTCTTTGCCTCGTGAGAATGCTTGTCAATCAATTAAATTGAAATGTCATTCTGACCTTTTATTGGAAACAATTTCTTTTTTTTATTCCATCACAAGCTTTTTTTCCATTTTATTCAAATTAAAAGCCTTAATTACTAGTATTCAGAAACTTTATACTAATTAACCTTACAAAACTACGTGCTCATCAACACTACTGACACTTTCTCTTTACAGAGGTTATCCAGCTGAGTCTGCCTGAAGATCAGAAACTAAGCGTTACAGCAGCAACCGTGGGACAAAGTGCTGTGCTGAGCTGTGCCATTCAGGGAGCCCTGAGACCCCCCATCATTTGGAAAAGGAACAATATCATTCTAAACAATTTAGACTTGGAAGACATCAATGTGAGTACATAAATAGGTGCTGTTTTATGATTTGTGTGTTTGATGTGATAAATTCGAGCCTTTGTGGAGTCTAAGGAGCTTAATGAATATTGGATGTAGAGTAGAAGAGAATTATTGAAACATTGGCATATCCATCCTGTTGACTGGAAGGAGCATTATGGATCGTTTGAAATTAGCCAAATCACTTGTATGGGCGCGATAAGAAGATTATGTAGCACTGTGTTTGTTGGATCACACTGAGTTGAAACACAAAGGTCTGACTGTCAAAATTTTTATAATTACCAGCAATTAATCCCTATGTATTTGCTGTTACAACTGAGCAACAGACTACAGTTTGTGAAGTGTTAAAGTGGGTAAAAGCAGTTTTTGCTTCAAATACTTCATGTTTATTAGAAACGGTAAATATTAATCAAACAAATAAATGGCTTATTTTTGTGGAATGAATGAACATGTTTCTCCACTCAGGTTCACTCCTAGAGCTTCAGAATCTAAACTCAGTTCAACAAGGTGCAGCTCTAAAGGTGAAATGAAAACAGAACAAACTCCAGCGTATTCATCTGTTCCTTTTATGCTATCTGTTTAAAGTGAACATCCTCCTAGATCATGAAAAGAAGTAAAAATCATGTGTTATGGCATGTCCATGGAAATGAGGTGGGGCGGTCTTTTGCTTTAGTGATTTTGGGGTTTTATAACCTCTTTGTACATAAATTTCAGTATTTTTTATCATCGCTCAAGAAAGCTATCATCCATCCACTTGTTCTTTGCTGCTTCATAAAGAACCTTTAAAACGCAGGGCTGAGGGAGTCACTCCTATGTGTTGCATCTTGCTAATAATGTCGTTTAAAGTCTTCAAATAATTCAAAAACAGAAAGCTTCTCCAATTTTAATTTTTTTTATTTTGATAAAATTTTCCTAAATTTGCATCTGAGAACTTATCCCAGAGACTCTATGTAGAATAATGTTTAATTCTCTAAGATATTAAGGACATTGTGCCATAGAACAGCTATAATCTCAGGAGCATTCGAGATTCTTTGAGAGGTATGGCCCTAGACAAAATCATCCTGGGTTTGTTTTATGGATTATTATGTTACATTTTATCATTTATTTTCTACTCCATCCTTACATTCAAGCTTTCCATTATTATTTTCAAGAAGCCCATATAGTCTATGGTGCTGTGGTTTGAATATCTCAAAATAAGCTAAGGTGAATTGTTTTCAAGAATAAGGAAGAACATACTATAAGTGATATTCTGTGGACAATTTGCAAAAGTAGACACATTCTTGTACATAGATCTTGTAATTTATTTTGCTTACTTCCTAATGCTTGACTTTGTTCTACATACTGGAAATTATTAGAAAAATTATTATAGATAAGTTAGGTCTCTAAAATATACGTAAATAGTAACTAAATTGTGGCATCAGTAAACTGATTTTTATTGGATGAAGTTATTTTGAACACATTTCATGGAGCAGATAAATTTTAAGAATTTTAAAGAAAGTTTAATTTCACTTCAAGCTATATTTAATTAAGTTGAACAAGCATTCATAATCTATAGTGTACACATGACTACCAGCCTTTCAAATAGAACCACAGGGAATATCCAAAGACATCTTCTTTTTTTTGAGGAAGATTAGCCCTGAGCTAACATCCGCCGCCAGCCCTCCACTTTTTGCTGAGGAAGATTGTCCCTGAGCTAACATCTGTGCCCATCTTCCTCTATTTTATATGTGGGATGCCTGCCACAGAATGGCCTGATAAGCGGTGCATATATCCACACCTGGCATCTGAACCGGTGAACCACAGGCTGCTGAAGTGGAATAGTGCATGAGCTCAACCACTGCCCCACCGGGCGGGCCCTCAAAGATATCTTTGAAAGAAAGGATATTTATTCAATTTCCCAGCGTACTCCTGGTGTTTCCATTTAAGTACTATGACATCAACTGTCAAATTATCAAGATACATTTAAATGCATTTACCAATATAACCAAAATATGAATTAAAAATTTGTAAAATATCACTTTTGTATTTTGTTTTATACTTATTCCTGCTTAAGGTCTGCTAAAACAAGGACTTTACCATGTACATAAACAAAATATATGTGTGTAGTTAACCACATATATAGAGACAGTATATATACATATCCACTATACTATATAGTGTAGTATATATACATATGCACATGTAGTCAGTGTCATCTCTAGTGGACATCTGATGTATTTTCTGTTTACGCAACATATTTTGAACACTCCTTCAAATATTTTGGCAGTGCTTTGATTTTTGCTTCCCCAAGGTGACAACCAAAAATCTTACTTAATTGGCCTTCTTTGCAGTTAGGGAGCAGAAATGTGAATAGGGCTCTAACAAAGAAATTGCTGAACAAGACTTCATTTCATAAGCAAGAACAAGGAAATGCAGGCACTGTATAGAATTCACTCTCCCCATCCATCCTTCCTGGTGAGTCCTGTGGCAGCAGGATCCTATTTTCAAAGACATAGTGATCAAAGCTCTGGAGTTGGTTAGTGTCCAGCTTCAATGGGGTCTTCAATCAGCTGGTCTCAAAACGTGGCTTGTGCATCTTTCCTGGCTTCTCATTCTCCAAGACAGATGCTCTGCTCTCCTGGATATTCTATGACTTTCCTAATATTTTTATTAAATTCTTTTCCTGCTTAAAACTAGCTATAGTGGATTCTATCGTTTGCCATTAAGAATGTTGTCTAATTAATGTTTTGGATGTTAAGAAACACCTATAATTATGTATCTTTAAAGTGTATTTTTCACCGTTAGAGATGGATTTCTGATGTGTGAAAGATCAGGATGATCTTACTATAGTAGAATACATTCTCACCTTGTTTACAAGCAAAGAAAACTTTCAAAAAGTTCAGATATTGGTGAATTTTTATACCCTTTTGGTATGTTATCTATTTTCACTTAAGTGGATTTAATTCCCATTAAATTATGTAAAGTTAAAATTATAAATGCCTTTCATGTCAAAGGGAATGAGTGACAATTTGCAATATTCTTTCTGATTCTTTAATATATATTAGGGTTTAGTATACATTTCTTAGTCGATACATGAATACATTCTGATTATAAAAGATTAAAATAATATAGATGTATTATATCACAAAGCATACATCCCCTCACCTTTTATATCCACTTACTTCCATTCCCAAGTGTAGAAGAAATCCTGTGAGTACACTTTTAAATCCCCACGTGCATTGCAAATATAATGTTATTTATGTAATAGAATAGATTCATATTATGTCTCATTATCTCACTACCTCATTATTTCATTAGCCCTAAAAACAACTGCATGAAGCATTTACACATGTGGGGACTTATGCTAAGAGAGCCATTCACCCAAGGTTGGTGAGCTAAGAAGTGGTACAGCTGGGATGCTTACATGGCCTGGTGGACTCTGCATCATGAATGTAACCGTTGCATGGAAGTGAGATGTTCTGTGGTTTTCTTTGCCCTTTGGAAAATGTATCCCAAATAATTCTGGTCCCCATATATTACAGGTGGATTTGATACACTCTGCTGTTATATGTGGGCCTGATTGATATTCAATTGCTGTTTGAAACCTTTCATTTTGCCTGTCTTCTGTTTTGTCCCAAATGAACAAAAAGATACCACTGAACTGCGGGCAGCAGTATGGCACAGTGGCTTGCAACATGGACGGGGGATTCACACTCTCTGGGCTCGAATTAATTCTGAGTCCCTTGGGAGTGATGTGTCCTCAAGCAAGATATTTAATCTACTTTATGCCCTAGCTCCTTTATCTGTAAATTGAATATAACAATAGAATGAACTCATTTTTGTATAAGAACTAATGAGATTAAGCATTTTAAAGCTGGTAACACTCTATGAGGCCCATTGTAAATGTTCAATTAAACTAGGTATTTTGTTTTCTCTTCTCTCTCCTCCTCCTCCTTCCGGTCTTCCTCTTTCTTCTCTTCCTCTTAATAAAGGGTTTCAAGGAGCAAAGTTCTAAAACATTCCTAAAACAATAGGAATTCAATGTTAAGATATTGTTAAGCTAATGTTAAGTCCCAAGGGACTTTGGGAACTCACAGGAAGTGCTGCAACCAAATTTTATCCAATTATAGCCACTGAAATTGAAAGATTTGTTTCTATTCAATTCAGGTTTAGGAATCATGCTGACTTATCTTCCTAGCAATCTGGTATTAATCCCTGCTCTAAAGATATGCCATTAAATTCACTCAGCTGCTATGCATTCATTCATTCATTTTCCTTTGTATGTGAGTCCTCAGTCCTCTTTCCACCCAAATTACTGATAAAGATAATTGGCTTATTTTGATCATCCTGTTTTAGGTGAAACTTGGCACACAAACTGCAATTCTGATATCACTGTGATTGAACCTGAGTCCTAATCCTGGTCTGATCAGGTATGACCAGGGATGCAGATGAGGAGCTCAGACTTATGGAATATGACTCTCCTATTGAACTTACTGCTCTCCAGCTGTTGCCTGGTTTGCAAGTTCCCTTTGTTAGGGAAGCTGAATTAAGGATGATGAGGCAAGCGTAGAGACAAAGATAGAGATTTGAGAGAAACAGGAGGCAGAAAATAGAATTGGTGAACAGGATTGGCAGTCAGGAGTGAAGGAAGGAGAGGAGTTGAAATACAGCACTGTTTTGGATGTGTTGACTTTACCAAAACAATTTTCAGTAAGCGTTTGGATAGCAAATTTTTTGTTTTCATCTGGAAGAAATGAGGTATAAAAATCCTAGTCATTATTGTTTATATCTTATTTATAATATCTGTAGTTTTTCACCATTCCTTAAGTTATGTTATAATCTGGTCTATATTCAACATTGAAATCAAATTATGTCATACCAACCTAGATTCCAATCCTAGTTTTGCCAGTTATTAGCTATGTGATTACAATGAATTGATTGAAGCAGTTTAAGCTTTAGTCTCTTTGTCTATAAAAGGAGAGATTATCATAAAATTCAATGAAACATACTAAATGTGCAATAAAATATTATTTCTTTTATCACTGTTGGTAGCTTGATTCAATATGGCATTGCTGATTATATTTAATAACAAATGAAAAGCCCGTAAAAATATTATTTCTTTGAAAATAAGCTGATTTAATTTATATTATTTTGGCTTTTAACAACGTTACAGGTAGATTTGCTAGACAAAATACAGAACTCCCAGGTAAATTTGAATTTCAGATATACAATAAACAATTTGTTATTATAGGTATGTACCAAATGTTAAATAGGTTACACTTACAGAATCATTACTTATAAAAATCATTCTTTATGTCTGAAATTCAACTTTAATTGAGTGTCATATTTAATTTGCTAAATCTGGCACTCTATATACCTGAAACTCAAATTGGTTTGAATACTACATTAGGCCACTTTCTTACAAATGATATTGTGGCTTTTATCACCAAGATTAAAAATTTGGACTACTAATGGTTCATGTGAATTTAAACCCTTGGCTTTGTAGATTCCTATTGTTTTCTTGTTCTTAGTGTTTGTTCCATGATTTTTGTTTTCTACATCCATCTAAACTGTGCTAGTAATTGTGTCCAGCACTGGGTAGAAGAGACTGGCGAAAATACTGGATTAAATGAGCAAAAGTTTATTCTTTCACAAAATACACTGTCCAGAGCTGGTATGACTGCTCCATGAAACATCTGGAACTCAATCTCCTATCTTTTTTTTTGGCATTCCAAGAGCATGGTTTTCGTCTTCAAGGTCATCTCAGAGTTCAAGAGGGCCATTGGAGCTCCAGCCACTAATCTATATTCCATCAATCTGTAATCCAGGCTCACAGCAGTACAAAGCAAGTGAAAGATAAATGGCACTTATTCCTGGAAGTCCCACAACTGTTCATAGGTGGCTGATGTGCAGTAACTGCAGTAACTGTACTAGGGAGGCTGGTAAACACAATCGTTCAGCCAGGCATCCTGCTCAGCCTTCTGTTACAAAGGAGGAACAGGAGAGCCATCTCTACTTCTCCATACAAGGCAATCTAAGCAGATAGAAGGTGTCTTACTGCATGCTTTTTTTTTGCCTTTCTGCATTGATTGAATATGATTATTCACCTGAACTCAAATCTGAGCAACTCTGCACACCATTTTTGTTCCTTCGGTAGTTATATCAGCCTTCAATTTATTTCTTTGATTGTTTTGCTTTGCTTTTATAGGCCTTTCCATAAATATTCTACCAACTGTTTTTTTCTTTTCCTTCAGTCTGATGATGTTTCCTTCTGCTCCTTCTTAAGATGGTTCTATCCCTCTAGCTTATTTGAAGTGATTCTTCTCATGTCCAGTTGATCTCCATTTAAAGCTAAGGATTCTGTTGAAAAAAAAATCACTCATAGAAAATAAAACAATTGAAACGATTCTTTAAATTCAAATCAGAATCCAACTGCAGGTGTGGCAGCTCGCCATGTTACTAGGTTTTTTAAAATGCTAGATTTTCTAGCGCACAGCTGACAAAGCAAACACTGGGAGATAACGTATCAAAGCATAATAAATAAAATTTTCCTTATATGTCTGGATTTTTAAAGCCATTAAGGCTTAATATAGAATATTATACCTTTTTCTGATAAAAAAAGTTTCAGGAAATGTACTGTACTTCAAATTTAGAAGTAAAATCCCCAAGTCATAAAGGAACGATTTAGTAGAAGAGAATTCTGGCTTTGTCACTCAACTTGAATATTTAAAGCAGTGTAAAACTATAAATGTATGAATTTTACATTTTTTTCTTTTTATACTTTTTAACTTTTTTTTAAAGTTAACTTTTTTTACTTTTCCCCTTACGTGTATGAAAGACCTCATATGTAAGAAAGGGGCATTTTTACCCTTTAGGCTGTTCAACTGTAACAGATCCCAAATAATATATCACCAATAAAAATAACTTAGCAAGATTTCATTTTAACTTTTTAGAAACCTACAGTGTTGTCTTTTAATATGGGACATAGAGTATGCTGTCCAAACTAGTTATTTAAAAATAAGGCTATTGACCTTTATTCTTCTCTAGACTATAAACAATCCATTTCTCTTTCTCCCTCAGCTAAAAATGTCTGTAAAATAATACATCATTCATCATGTAATTTTTATCAGTAATTCATTTTTAATATAAGCCTGGGGCTATTGCGGCTCTTAAAATCCAGTGGAATCAGAGAATATTTATGATTCAAAATCTTTCAAGCCAGATAAAGCAGGAAGCATTGGCATGGCCAAGGAAATTGAATTTCTTCCACAAATATAAAACATGCAACATGCATTCATTTTTCACCTAAATATATGTCATATAGTTACAATACTAGTTGCTAAATTGGTGAAATTGCATGTGGTCATAAATGGTGCCTAAGAGTGAGCTGCTTTAAAGTGAATATTATCCCTAAGTTACTTTTTTCTTCTGATATAACAGAGCACTGCCTATTACAATTTACTTCTCAAAAACGTCTTAAAATTGGTAATTTAAAAATTGTCTGTTTGTTTTTAGACTCCACATGTAAGTGAGATCATACAGTATTTTTCTTTCTCTGTTGGCCTTATTTTGCTTAGTGTAATGTCTTCAAGGTCCATCCATGTTGTCACAAACGACAGTATTTCCTTGATTTTTACAGCTGAATAATATTATGTTATACATCCATACACACACACATACATATACATATCTATACCACAATTTCTTAGTCCTTTCATGCGTCAGTGGACACTTCGGTTGTTTACATGTCTTGGCTATTGTAATCAATGCTGCTATGAACATGGAGGTGCAGATACCTTTTAGAGTTAGCGTTTTTATTTCCTTTGGATGTATTCCCAGAAGTGAAATTGCTGGATCATATGGCAGTTCTATTTTTAATTTTTTGAGGATCCTCTAAAATGTTTTCCGTAGTGGCTGTACCAATTTACAATCCCCCAATAGTGCACAAGGGTTCCTCTTCTCCTCATCCATACCAGCATTTGTAATCTCTTGTGTTTTTGATGATGGCCATTCTAATAGGCATGAATTGATATCTCATTGTGGTCTTAATTTGCATTTCCCTAATGACTAGTGATATTGAGCATTTTTTTTTCGTGTACTTGTTGGCCCTTCATATATCTTCTTTGGAGAAATGTCTATTCAGATCCTTTGCCCATTTTTACATTGGGTTATTTGGCATTTTTACTATAGAGTTATTTTAGTTTTTAATGTATTTTGGATATTAAACACCCTTGTCAGATATATGTTTTGCAAATACTTTTTTCCCATTCCACAGGTTGTGTTTCTACTTTGTTTATGCTTTCTTTTGCTGTGCAGGAGCTTTTTACTTTGATGTAGGCCCACTTGTTTATTCTTGATATTGTTGCTTGTGCTTTAGGTGTGATTTCAAAATATCATTACTAAGAAGCACGTCAAGGAACTTTGTTCCTAAGTTTTCTTCTAGGAGTTTCATGAGTTCAGATCTTACATTTAAGTCTGTAATCCATTTCCAGTTAATTTTTGTGAGTGGTGTAAGACCTGGGTCCAGATTCATTCTTTTACATGTGGATATCCAATTATTCTAGCACCATTTATTGAAGAGACCATCTTTTCTCCATTGAGTATTCTTGGCTGCTTTGTCAAACATTAGTTGACGATATCTTTTCTTCTTATTTTTTAATTTTAGTTTCAGGGTTTAAAATTTTGGAAGATCATGTTATTTAAATAAGTTTATGAGGAATATTAATATGGAAATATGGCTTTGCTATGATTTTTATTTTACTGAGAATCTTGTCTAAATAACTATCTAGATCCTTAAATTGATGAAGCATGTTTTTTCAAGTTTTTTTCATCATGTCTTTGAAGCCATGCTTTCAATTACTATCTTTAAGCTGATACATTCCAAGTTATACGTCTACTTGAAATTTCTCTTCTGAGTACCATTTTCTTTATTTGAATGTGCAAAATTCAAAGTAGTATCTTTCTTCTAAAACCTAGAACATTTGCAGTGTTTTGTATTCCATGTAAACACAGCCATAAAACTGAGTCCTCTTAGAGTTCTCTCTTAATTTATTCCTCAAATTTAATCTGTCACAAAACTTTGATAATTTGGCTTTTTAATTTATTTTAAAGCCATTTGGCCATCTCATTTCTACTATGGCAGCTTTAGTTTAAGCTCTTATAATTTCTCACCTTCAAACTTTATCCTTGTCTGCTGAGACTGCCCCTTCACTTTAAACTTGCACTTCATATTACAGCCAGATAGATCTTCACAAAATTTACATCTGGCCATTTCATTTTCCTTTTTAAGACCCTTTAATGGCTTCTTGTAGCTTGCAGGAAGAAAGAAAAGATTAAAATTCTTTAGCATATTCTAGGAATTTCTCTACTAATTCTTCCTATTGTTCACCCACATTCACTCTTTACACAAACTCTCCAAAACACTAGATGTTCTTTGTATTGTGTTATTACTATCAACCTGGAACACATTCTTCTCTCTACTGGGAAACCTTCTCTTGTCCCTTTCGTCTACCTAAGTCCAGTGTGTCCTTTAAAAATAAATAGCCATGTATTATGTTTAAACTTGACTTTTTTTAAAGTTTTATGTCCAGTAACTACAGTATTTGTTATATCACAATAAAACTATTAATATTCTTGCCTTTCTTCTCTGGACTAGAAACTCAGAGCACAAGGACTTTTACCTATTCAACTTTGTATTATGATATTAGCACTGTACTGTCACATAGGAGCGACTCAGTTTTTAAATGCTCAAGTAACAAATGACAGTGATATTCCTTATATTCGCAATTATGCACTATTGAGTTTATTCATGGACTTTTTATACTTAAAATCTTGCTAGGGATTTTATTTATTTACTGTAGCCACATACAGGATTATCAATCAACTGATGTTTATTGGCAATCAATCATTTAAGCCTAGCATAGCTCAACAATTTCTAGATTCAATTTCTTTAATAACATTTCTCATTAAGCATATCGATTTTTTTACTACAGCTTCAATTTAATCTTGTATCATATGCAATAAGGTGGACAAGAAAAAGATGAGGGCCAGCCCGATGGCACAGCAGTTAAGTGCACACGTTCCATTCGGCAGCCCGGGGTTCCCTGATTGGGATCCCGGGTGCAGACATGGCACCACTTGTCAAGGCATGCTGTGGTAGGTGTCCCACATATAAAGTGGAGGAAGATGTGCACAGATGTTAGCTCAGGACCAGTCTTCATCACCAAAAATAGGAGGATTAGCGGCAGATGTTAGCTCAGGGCTAATCTTCCTCAAAAAAACAAAAAAAAGAAAAAAATGAGACGGGAAATGCATATTTGGTCATAGTTTAATCTTTATGCATTCAGTAAATATTGATTTAACTGCTGCACTTTTCCAGGCACTCAGCTAAATGCTGAGGATATACCTATAAGAGACATCATTCCAGTCTTCAAAATCTCACAGATTAAAGGAATCAAAAAAAAAAAAAAGGAACTGCATTACATTCCATTTAATAATGCAATAGGAAACAAATTCAGAAATATATACATTAATATATGTATATTCTCTTATTTTTGTGTGAGGAAGATTGGCTAACATCTGTTGCTAATCTTCCTCTTTTTACTTGAGGAAGATTGTCACTGAGCTAACATCTGTGCCAGTCTTCAGCTGTTTTATGTGGGATGTCACCACAGCATGGCTTGAAGAGCTGTGCTAGGTTCACGCTTGGGATCTGAAACTGTGAACCCTGGGCCACTGAAGTAGAGCATGCAAACTTAACCACTACACCACCAGGTTGGCCCCAACATTAGTAGATTTTATATACAAATATATAAAGAATAGAAAAGGGCAGTCAAATTTAAGTCTCCAGAGTCATAGAATACTTGTAAGTATACACTAGTCTTGCAGTTTTGATGACAGCTAGATGAAGTGGTGGTGGATAGGTATTCTTGGGAAAGGGTACAGCAGGTTTGAGATACCGTGGTGCTTTCGGTGAAGTACAAGTGCCTTGTTATTTCTAAGAGTAAGCAAAAATAGTAGATTAATAAAGGCTTGAATATATTAAATAAAATCAGGTTTTTATATTTGATTATAGAGTTGTACATGTACCTTTATAACATACAATACAATGATAACGGTTGATGAATGCTTAATATTTACCAAGCACTGTAATTTGTCATTTTCAAAAGTATATTAACTCATTTATTTCTCAACACAAGACCTATGTAAACCAACGTATCTAAACCCAAACATGAGATGATGTTTAAATTGATTTTTAACTGCATAATTTCAATAATAACTTTTGTTCTCTTTATAGTTTATCTATCCCAAGTCACCTTGGGTCATATATGCAGATGGAACCATAATTTAAACAAATAATACATTTAGAAAATTTTAAGCAACTTTTCAGTTCTGTAGCAAAGGAGAATAGGAAGCACCGTTCAAAGGGTACAGAGCTTCTGCCGAGCGATCTTACAAACCCCCTAAAGTACAGACCATCATTTCACAGTAGACTTTCCATTGCCTTCTAGTTTCAGTTCCTTTTCTTTCTAACGTTTTAAATAATTCCCAGCTTGTGAGAGATACATCTGCTACAAAATTTACTTTTAAAAGTGTATAATTGCTTCACAACTGCCAAGAATCATAAGGTTTATAATCAAAGTCATCACGTAATGGAAGGCATAAGAGACGAAGGAGAATTTTTTATACAGAAAGACAACAGTCAATTTAATAGTAATTGTTGATTCTTATTTTTTTGTCTTTCTCCTTTGTGCAAGAGGAAAAGTTACAGTTTAATCTGAAATAAAGAAACAGCATTATAGACATTTTATCTTGTAATAGTATCCAGATAAACTATCAACATTATGCTTCTGAGTACTCAATGTTTGAGAGAGAGGAATTTAAGAAGGCTGTCAGAAGTGATTAACCAAAGAGAAAAGAAGTTATAAAACATCCCGTTTTGTTGTTCCTTCACTGATTTCTTATTTTATTTCTGTTCAATTAGCAGGGTTTGGCAGAGGCTGGAGACTTATCATATATTTTCTTCCTAACAGTATACACTATTAAAATTAGACAAGGGAATAAAAATACTATTAATAAAGAACTCTTTTTTTGCTCACTCAAAGAACTTGATGCAGAGGTGTATGGCATCAAAGTTATGTTAGCAAAGCATGTTAATTGGCAATTGCTTATAAGCTACTGTTTTTCCTCCTATATTTGTGATGAATAACTCTAGTAAGCATACTCAAATTTATATAACTAATGTTCAAGCATATTTATACTGACATTATCACGATTCATAAAACCTTCTTTCACTTGATCTTAACCAAAAGGTGGAGAAGCAATAAAACCTTCCTTCAATGGAGAAAATGCATTGTGATTTTACAACTTTTGTCTAAAAATAATAAACCAGCTATAGTCCAGAAGGAAGATATTAATCTCTCTCTTATTTTATTCATTTCTATTCCACTACACCATATTTAAGTCCAATAATTTGACTCGAATGTACTTCTTCAACAACTTCTCAATGAATTTTTACAGTCAACAAATATGTGTGAGTTTATGGTAGGGGAGGTATTTTATAATCTATGATTTTAGAGTTTATAGATGTAATATTTATTTTAATTTATGGCAAGAAAAATTGTGACATCAAAAATAAAGAAAATCTTCAGTGGATTTCCATTGTGTGTATGAAGTGAACAGGACAATTTATTTTTTAGAGAGAAATAAACTGGGATAAGCATGGTTACAATCATATACAGTCACATGCTGCGTAACATTTTGTTCAGCGACAGACCACAGATACGAAGGTGGTCCCATTAGATTGGTACCATATAGCCTAGGTTTGTAGTAGGCTATATGTGTAGCTTTGTGTAAGTATACTCTATGATGTTTGCACAAAGACAAGATCATCTAATGACACATTTCTTAGAAAGTATTCCTGTCAAGTGACACATGACCATATTATGACATTGGTTCATGTTCTGAGTTAAGGTAATTAGAGAGCCCTTTTTGGCAAATTATTTAGAGCCAATTGCTTGAGATAATGTATCAGCGACGTTACAAAACTACGTAATAATGACACATCGTCCAAAGTCATATTGAAGTATGATGTGACACTCCCACCTAAGGGTTATTTAATTTTCTACGGATGTATCTTTGTTTGTCCATTGACTACTGATTAGGGCACAGACTCTATGAATATACATGTTAACTTGTATATATGTTGTCCAAAAAAAAGATGCAAATGGTTTCTGTTCTATAGAAAACATGACTCCAAAATAATTGTTTTATTGTCCTGTAGAGCATTAATCACTTGTGTCTAACTTAACAAATCTATTTCAGCATGCATGCCTTTCCCAAATTACATAAATCTCTTCTCTTTAAGTAGACATTGAACTGGCTTTACCATCTTGCTGGTTCCCCCATTAAAAATATAAATAAATCGTGGTCTTATGCTTATTGTATATTTGTATAAGAACTTTGTTTTAACTCTTTTACAATTACATTTCAACAATGTTTTAAGCCCCGTACATCTGTGGTTCCTACACACTCCAGCACAATATTGTGATAAGATATACTTTTTACTTCCTGCAATTTAACTGAATAAAAGAAGCAGCTATTATTTATACAATATAGTGATAAAATTTGGTACTAGGAACAGCTTCTTTTGTGAGGTAGGGGTGGAGGGACCTTAGACGTTTCTACTATTTTAAGACATTTAGAGACCTTAGCATAATCCCTGGCCTAACAGAGATGCACCCATGAAACCCCTAAATCATTGCTCTGTCATTTCCTAGGTAACTGGATGCTGGCAAGACATGGAATCTCTTTAAATCACAGCTTTCTTATTTGTAAAGAAAATAACAGATGCCCCAGTAAATTGCCTTACAGATTTGTGAAAAAAATTCTATTAAACAAAACATACATCTTTAGACTAACACTAGATAAATAGTAGAAATTTGTGAAGATTTATTTCTCTTCCCTCACAGGAACATTTACTCTATTCCTTTTGTCCTCACTTAAATTCCCTTGTTCATTTGCTGATAAGATTTTATCCTATTATATCTGAATATTTTATTAATCAAAGGACTGAAAAAAATCAACTTTTAAATAAATTAGAGAAAGTATGTATAACCCCAATGAATATTTCATAAGAATATGTATGATTCACCTTCTAACTGAAAAATGCCAAACTAATTGTTAAGAAAATGTTCTTTATATCTCAGACACTTAATATTACATAAATATATTTTCCTTGACACAAATTCATAGAGTAGACTATACAAGCAGCACTCTATAGAAGAATAGCCAAAGAATAAAACCAGTAATTAAAGCAATTTGAGTAAGAAATTTCACCATATCATTTAAGTGGGAACTCAGATAAAGCATATCCTTTAAGTCTTGATTTATTCCATCCTATTTCTCATTGAAAGTTACCTCCTGTTTAGAAATGCATCAAAGTTATAGTTGGTTCACATACGATTTATTTTAGTGTGTGACAAGGTCACTTCCCACTTCAGCGAAAACAACCTTCTTTAACTGATTGACCTGGCACTGCACAGGGGGAACTCTGTTTTTCCAGAGGGAAATAGATTCAAGTAAACATGGTTGCAATGGTATATTTAGACACTGGTGTGTACTTTGTTCAAAGTCCTGAAAATTTATATCATTTAAAGGCTAATAATATTTTTTTCTAAGTAAATTAAATAACTACATATTCTTTGAGCTAGCATCTGTACCAATCTTCCTCTATTTTGTATGTAGGACACCACCACAGAATGGCATGATGAGCAGTGTGCAGGTCCATGCCTGGGATCCGAACCCACGAAACCCAGGCTGCTGAAGCAGAGTGTGCGAACTTAACCACTATGCAACCAGGCCAGCCACAATCTTCCTCTATTTTGTATGTGGTCGCTGCCGCAGCATGGCTGCCAACGAGTGGTGTAGATCTGCACTTGGGAATCGAACTCTGGCTGCCGAAGCAGAACATGCCAGACTTACCCACTAGGCCATGAGGCCAGCCCCAGGGTCATGTGAATTATTGATAGAAGAACAGATTGTAAATTCGTGGACTCAAAAATGAGGAAGTTCAGACTTTGGTCTTGAAGAATAAGAAGGAACAGAATAATTCTAAAGAAATATGCAAAAAATTTACTTGTAGGGGCGTTATTATGAAGGCAGAAATGGACAAATAATATTCAGGAGGCACAAATTCCACCAATTCCATTGCCATAATGGCTCTTAGTATAAGATGCCAGCAAGGAATGAAATTTTCTTGACTATAAATCAATACTGAAAAATGCCTGGGTGCGTCTGATCAATTATTAACTTGGCCTATAAGGAATTCATTTGCTTAAGTTTTGCTTGTTTGCCGTTGAGCTAATGTGTTATAGAAATGTTGAGGATAGCCAGAATGATATTTTGTGGCATATTCGTGTTAAGAGAACAGGTATAGATAGCAAGTGAGGGTCTGTTTCTCTCACAATTGTCCATGAAGCAGCATTCCGTCAACAGATGAGGGAAAAAGTGGGAACAAAGTAGAACTCAAACACTTGGGTCCTCCTGACTGAAAGAATCATAGGACTATTGGTAAAAACAGAAGAATCTTGTGAGTTGGTTTCTTGTTGGAATTAGAATACGGTTTATACATAAATATGTTGACTTTGAAGTGATCTAATGACATCTATAGAAAATATGTGCAGGGGCTGGTCCTGTGGCAGAGTGGTTAAGTGTGCATGCTCCACTTCGGCGGCACAGGGTTTCACCGGTTCGGATCCTGGGCACCGACGTGGCACTGCTCATTAGGCCATGTTGAGGCGGTGTCCCACATACCACAACTAGAAGGACCCACAACTAAAATATACAACTATGTACTTGGGGGATTTGGGGAGAAAAAACAGAAAAAAAAAAGAAGATTGGCAACAGTTGTTAGCTCACATGCCAATCTTTAAAAAAAAAAGAAAATGTGTGCAATTTAAAGATGCAAGATTTCTTATCCATATTTATAAACACTTACCTAACCAAAGTGTAGAATGATTCATATCTTCCATCACTGTTATTTACTGTTGAAGATCCTTCAAGTTTCTAGTTTTAATTGTGGTTTTAAGATTTCCATCATTGAGTGTCAGTTTTATCCTAAGAAATCCATTTATATCATCTTTTATACTTATGATGAAAAAGGTATTGCTAACCAATTTTTGCAGACAAGAAAGGCTCAAAGAAGGTAGATAACTTCAAGAGCCGAGCTGAGCTGTAGAGAGCTCAACTGCCAGGTTTCATGGTAACTGCTTGACACTACAAGCCCAAATACAAGCCTTCAGTCACTTAGTGCAAAAATATAAGCAAGTGGCTAAATTAGAGAAAATGCTGACTCTTCCACTGTTCCATTTTCCCCATGAAATGGCACCAGTCAAGGGGTCAGGTGCATCAGCACAGGCATAGTGAATTTTGCAAGCCAAGTTATTGCCTCACTGCCAAGAGAGGCTGAACAGAAGGATCCGGCAGTTTTATGGACCTGAGGGGAAGCGGGAAGGGAAGGGTAAGGCCTCGGAGGGGCAGAGTACTAAATACTGAGTCAGAGTGGAAAAAAGTGCCTTCAAGGTCCCTCTCCCACTTTCCCCCAGAAAAAGTTCTCGGCAGAGGTGCCTGTTGAAAGCCTCTGCCTTAGGTTCCTGATAAAGACTCCTCCAAATGGCGTTTCTTGGGCTAGTAATACAGACAGCAAGAGCACGGCTGGCCAAGGGGTCCTGAGTCCTTACCTTCCACTCCCTTCAGAGATGGCAGTGCACTGGCTGTGCACCAAGTCTGGGGTGGGGAAGGCAGCTTTCCCCTGTGAGTCCTTCCAGGTAAAGCCTTTGTAACCGCCTGTGGTCAGGCCTGAAAGACCACATATAGGTTTTTAGCTAGGAACTAGACTCCTCCATAATTTTTGCACAAACCAATTCAAACCAAACTTACACCTGTAAGGCTTGAAAAAAAATCATGTTTTCTTCTATTCAAGATGCTTCCCTCATTAAAAACATTTTTTGAATGTTACCTATAACTTTATTGATTTTCCTATAATTTCTCTTCATCTGACTATTCCTTCCTAATAAAATATATGTTTGGAAATGTTTGTTGTAACTTGGGTTAGAAAACAGAGCTGAAGATAGTTATGTATATGGCAGTCCCGTAGGCCACTTAAAAAATGATGGAGGCAGAAATTACTTGTTCTGGGACTTAACTTAGCCAGCCCCAGGGTTCTGCTGTCTGGATATATCGTAAAAATCACTGATCTCCAGAAATAAAACAAACTTGGATTTAACTAATGATTCATTGATATCATTTCTTTCTACTTTGTCTAACACATATCTATATGCATGTTGCCTTATCTCCTTCACTAAATTCTAAGCTCTTTGCTCACTGGCAATGTTTCTTAATTCATAGTGTGTAACCATATAATAAATACCAAAATGACATCTGCATAGGAAATCCCCAATAAATATTATTGAGTTGAATACGCTAAGCAGTCAATAAAAGATAGAATTCATTGTTGCTGGGGATCAGTGACTTTTTGGTTAGATCCCGGAAGCAGAATAATGTGGCTGTCCATTAGTAGTCTGAATTTTGACATTAGAAATGAGTAAGTGACAAATTGTGATCGAGGGCTGAAGATTGGCAAGGCCAACCTAACAGGAAGTTAAAAGGAATAAATTACTAATTAGAAATGGAAGTTTCAGATTGAGATGCATTATAAAATTCAAACAACTTTTATTGAGATTTAATGTTACACTTAATGGACTAAAGTGATTTCAAATGTCCTTTTTGGCATCTCTCTGCACATTAAAAAGAATATGGCCGTCATTCATCTTTGGTTAATCTGAGAAAGTAAAACAATTAAACTCTGATATTATGTTTTATATGTTCATTTTTCCTTAGGTATAATTTTTAAAATGGAGCTGCCATTTGTGTGTTTCCCTTAAGCAATTTTATCATATTTCTGCTTAAAGTGGACATTTCCACCTTAAGAAGATCTTTAGACTTCTTCGATCTGTTAAGTTCAATTTTTGTTGTTTTCTTACAATATTCCACAACTAAAATATTCTCTATAACTCAAAACATAGAGATTATAGATTTTTCTAATCAAATCTGTAAAATTTAAAAAAATATGGTAGGGGAATTAACGTTTGTTGAGTGTCTATCACATGACAGACACAGTACTCATGCATTATGTTAAATCAGCTCATTCAATCATGATTAAAATGTTGTAAGGAAACGTGCTTTTCTCCACATTTATGTATGAGAAACTGAGGCTAAGGAGCTGATTTAGCTAGAGTCATACAAAGAGAGCTAGAAATAAAGCCAGAATTAAAAGCCGGATTTGTTGGCCTCAAAATCATCCTGTGTTATCTGTGTAGGAATGTCTCTATTCATGTCTAACTCTTCCCTGTGTATTAGATTTGAATTAAAAATGAATTACTTCGGCATGTGTTACCATCATAAAACTACTTCAAAGTCTATATCTGTGTGATAATTTCAATATAAATTCAAGTTTTCCTTAATAATTTGTATTTCAGATGTGACGTTATATAACTTTATTAAAATACATGGAATAGAAATGTTATTTTAGTCAATTCCACTTTAGTACTCCAGAAAACTATTTGATAATATCCAAAGTTATCACATGAGAAATTGTCTGGTTCTACACTACTCATGCCTTAAGCACTAAGCACTATAGTAATAGATATAAAAATATGATGAATTCTCAAAAATTAATTCCATATAATTAACCCTTAAGGTTTTTGAGCTTCTGTATTTTGCACAAAGTTACCTGACAAAAACATTTCCTAAAACTATGGTGAAATACTGGTATTAAAAACTGGTAAACATAGGGACCAACACAGTTGCATAGTGGTTAAGTTCTGCGTTCTCTACCTGGGAAGCTGGGGTTCGAAATTTCGTATCCTGGGTGTGGATCTACCACACTCATCAGCCATGCTGTGGCATCAACCCACATACAAAGTAGAGGAAGACTGGCACAGACGTTAGCTCAGGGTGAATCTTCCTCAGCAAAAAAATCCCAAAAATCAAAATACTGGTATACATAAAAAACTTTCAATTCATTAAGACCTTAAATTTGCATGTGATTAAAAAGAACTTTCTAAAGGCTATATTTCCATATAATAGATAATTTATTCTGTTTCATTAGTGAAAAATACTGCATGCTATTGACAGCCATGGAAGAGGTAGAATGTCAAACTGGTATTTCTGAACATGGCTCCAACTGCAGCTGCTGTGATGCTGGCCAAGGAGCCCCACACAGTTTATGCGTTATTCACTACAACACCTGCTTCTCTGCTTTTTCCAATCAAGACTGTATCAGACTTCAGCACTGGATCAGAACTAAAGTTTTGTTTACAGCAAATATATCTAAACTCAACATAGCTACAGAACAGAAACTGATTGATAACAGACAAAAAAATATGCAATAATGTGCAAAAGCAGATGAGAAGAGAGAAGACTTATTTTAATCTTGAAATAGCATCATTCTTTCTCATCCTAGATGCTTAATTTATTGCAGAGTAGTAGACGGCATTTTGTCTTCTCAAGCAATGCAAAGTTTTCTATTTTGAAATGGAGGTCTATAAGCACTGTGATATAATGTGCATACAAAAAGTAATTAACTTACTTTGAAGGATGAAAGTTTTCTTTTTTTTTTGAGGAAGATTAGCCCTGAGCTAACATCCGTTGCCAATCCTCCTCTTTTTGCTGAGGAAGAGTGGCCCTGAGCTAATATCTGTGCCCATCTTCCTCTACTTTATATGTGGGACGTCTACCACAGCGTGGCGTGCTAAGCAGTGCCATGTCCGCACCCGGGATCCAGTGCGGCGAACCCTGGGCTGCCAAGTGGAACATGAGAACTTAACTGCTGCACCACCGGACCAGCCCCAGGATGAAAGTTAATGTATCATGGTTAAAAAAACAATAGACATCCATTGCCATACATCTGTAGCTCTGCTTATAATATACAGCAACTTTTTGTGTGTATGTGAGAAAGTCTTGCCTTGAGCTAACATCCATGCCAGTCTTCCTGTATTTTGCATGTGGGATGCCTTCACAGCATGGCTGATGAGTGGAGTACGTCCATCCCCAGGATCCGAACCTGTGAACCCCAGGCTGCTTAGCAAAGCATGCAGAACTTTAACCACCTGGCCACAGGGCCAGCCAGCCCCTGAAGCAACTTTTAATAAGTATCTATTTAAAATAATGAAAAAAATACATTATATAATCTTCAGGTTTGAAGTGCACGTAATTTTGTGTATTCTCTAATTATTTTCTAAACTATTATATCAGAAAATATTCTGAGTTTCCATCTTTAAAATGAGTTACATTGGTATATCTGTGGATACATACGTGCAGAGAAAAATTAAAATATAAAAATAAAAGTGCTTATCTCTGGATTTCAGAGTTGGAAGTCATTTAGGCTTTCAAAAATTAGCATATAGTCCTATTAATATGAGAAAAAAAATAAAGCAAATTTAGTGCAGTAAAGTTAGCCAGCAAGGGAAATTCGAAATATGAATAGAATGACTGCTGCTACTCTTTAGAAATTGCTTCAGTTGCATTTTCTTTATTGGTAATAGCTATTTTATCTCTCACGAAAAAGTATTTTTTTTCTCCATTGTCTTTGTCTTAGGTAAAATAGTACATAACCAGCATTGGAAAATTTCGTCTTTGGTACATTCATCCATATAATCTTTCTCATCACTTAAAAATTTCTCTCGCAAACTTAATTGCCTAAGAGCTTATGTGAATTAAATTAATGAGAAATAATAAATTTGAAATGTATAAGCAAGTCCTTGGGTGTTTTACCATGTCAAATATCTCAGCTACATTTAATTAAAGCTCTCTGAGCAAGGGGTGCAAGACATTCAGCACAACTCTGCTCTTAACTAGAGGTTCCAACTACTGACGAAAAGCAGTAGTCTTCTTTAATAGAAATAAACAGATATTTGTTATTGACTTGAAATATCATATCATGCCGGAAATCCGTCATTTTTGGTAGGAAATACAATACCATGATTTTATCATTTTTCTTTTATAAACATTTGTCACAGGAAAAAAAAAAAAAGGATTATACTAGTAAAAGCTGACCTAAAACTAATTTAAAATAAAGTATTATCAAAAATTCCCTAGGTAATGGCTTTATCGGTAATGTAACACTCATTGTAAAATTCTGACAAACGACTCCATTTAACCAATATGAAAAGTGGAAATAATCTTGAACAATAACCGTAATATATTTCACTAAAAAGTCCAAATATAATATTTCAGATTTAAAATTTTTAAATATATGATCATTTGTTGGTCATTTATTTAATCTAATACCAAATAAATGTTGAAATAAAAATTAGAATGATTGGAATGAATGTATGTTTACAAATAATGATAATTTAAAAATAATAAAAAACAGAACAAAACTTCACCTTATAGTCACATTTTTGCTGTTTTTGTTAATGCATTTGAGAATAAAATGACAATGGTGTTCCTTAATATTATAATGTCTAAATGGGTCCAATGCATTATAAAATAAAAAGTAGGCCAAAAAGTTTAGAACGTTCCCACAGTCAAGAATCAGCTCCAGATATAACCCATGTACAACTGTCTGTGTGTGTGTGTGTGTGTGTGTGTGTGTGTGTACTTAAATACAATTTTAACCACCCCCCATTGTGATGCTTGGTGTTTCTGTGGAGAATATCAGGAAACTTTAGAAATAAAGCTAAGAATGGAACTGAGGCTTTCTGTCTCAAACATCTTTTCATAGATTAAAAAAAGAAATCTTTAAAGGTTGATCGAAATAATATTCCTGTGTTAGTTGGATGTATTCTTACTTGATGCTTTGTTGAAACTTCTTCCTTATTTTGTCCTATTATCTGTGAATACTCTCTTGGTTGTTTCTTTCCTCCCTCTATGATTTTCTTTCTTTTCCTTGACTTACAGCACCTGCTAGAAACTCCAGCCGAACATTGAATGAAAGTAATGATAATGGGAATTTTTCTCTTCTTACAGATCTCAAAAGGAAGCATTCAGAGTTTGACCCTTAAGTATGATGTTTATTCTAGATGTTTTGAATACTTCTTGGCAGATAAAGGATGTTTATTTTATTCTGAGTGTGCTAAAAAATGTTATCAGAAATGATTCTTTTCTTTCAAATGTGTTATTTTTTCAGCAGTTATTGGGATGGTATCATAAGTTTTCTCTTTTAATCTTTTACTGCAGTTAGTTGATTTTTATAATATACACTAACCTTGGTATCCTGGATAAAGCAAATTTGGCCATGATTTATTGTCATGGCCAAAATGCCTCTTGTCAGACTGAGGTAGTTTACTTCTATTCTAGTATGTAGAGAATTTTATCATTAATGAGAGCTGAAAATTGTCAAATGTTTTTTCTTCATCTATTAAGGTGATCATACTATTCTGTAAACGTAGACTACATTGTTCAGTTTTAAAAACTTAAACAAATTTTTCATTCCTGGGATAACCCCACTTGGTCATAATATGTTATCGTTTATGTATTATCACTTACGCATATTGTTGCTTTCAAACGCTAATATTTTAATAAAGATTTTCATGTCTATATTCATGAGAGGTTATAATTTTCTATTCTGGTAATGTTGTGATGTTTTGATATCAAGGTTTTCCCCACTTTGTAAAATACATTGAGATGTGGTCTTCTTCTTCTGCTTATGGGAGAATTTGCGTAAGATTGGCGTTAGTTCATTCCTTAATGTGTGTAGGATTCACCACTGAAAACATCTAAACTCAACCCACACATTTTGAAATTTTATATTTTAATTATATTAACTATATTTTAATTATCATTTAGTCTGATATATTTTCTGTTATTTCTTCTTTGGCCTATAGGTTAATTAGAAGCATATATATATATATATATATTATATAAGCATATGTATTCTAAAGTATGTGTATATATATATATACATACTTATACTTATATATATAATATATATTATATATGTGTGTGAATTTACTTTTATCCTGAAGAAGCTTCTTTAGCATTTCTTGTAGAGCAAGTCAACGGGCCTTAAATTCTGTTTTGTTTATCTGAATACATCTCTATCTCTCCTTCATCTATAAAGGTTATTTTCACTAGATATATAATTCTGTGCTCACAATTTTATTTTCATTTCCTTCTGTGATTTAAAGATGCCGTTCTATTGTTTTCCAGCCTGTGTTTTTTTCTAATGAGAATGAAGTGGTCCATTCTATTCTTGTTCAGCATATGTAATGTGTCATTTTTTTTCTTTGGTTGCTCTCACATTTTCTCTTTACCTTTTAATTTCAGCAATTTGACTATGATGGGCCTGGGTATCATTTCCTTTGAACTTATCCAGTTTCAGTTTTGTTTAGTGTCTTGGATCCATGAGTTTATATCTTTCTCCAAATTTGGAGCTAATAAATATTTTTCTACCCATATTTTCTGTTTTCTCTCCGTTAGTATTATAAGTGCATAGATTTTAACACTTTAATATTTTCCACAGGTCTCCAGAAAGCTAACTTTTCTTCAATACTTTTTCTCTTTGTTTTTCAGATGGCACAAATTCTATTTAACTACCTTCAAGTTTACTGACACTTTCTTAGGCCATCACCAACCTGTTGCTAAGTCCATTCAGTGATATTTAATTTTGTTTATTGACTTTTCAGCTCTAGAATTTTTATTTGGATATATATTTTTTCAGCTGAAATTCTCCTTCTGCTCATTCCCTATTTTCCTTTAAGTCTTTGATCCTATTTATAATATTTTATTTAAAGTCCTTATTTACTTACTGCAAAACTAAGTCGCCTAAAGGCCAGGTTTTATTTATCCATTTTATTTTTCTCTTGAGTTTGATCACGTTTTCCTATTTGCCAGTCTGGTTGATTTTTAATTAGATACTGGACAATAAGAACAATGTGTTATAGACACTCTAGGTTATTTTTCTTCCTCTGAAGTGTGTTCAATTTTATTCTAACAGGGAGATAACATGACTAGACTTCAATTCCAAACTCTCCTTCTTTAGTCAGTAGTGGAAAACTGCTCAGTTTCATCTATATAAACATAGTTCAAAATGGAAGATATTAAAAGAACTTAGACACAGGAAGAAACAACAACTCATTAGAGAATGTAACTGAGACAATGTGTGATAGTAATGTATTAATGAAGCATTGGAAACAGGGGATTTAAGAAAGAATTGATATCGTGGTATTATGGGAAAATATAGAAAATCAAAACAAAGGCAGAAGCAGAATGTAAAGAGTTGTGATTTCTTTCTTTTTAATTTTGTCTGCCCAGCATTTATCTTCTCAGATTAACCTTCTCTCCATTACTCTGTCCATGGGTTTAGATCAGATTGACCTCATAGCTAGCTCCAGATGAAGCACACATAATCCAATCAACTCATCAAAACATACAGTCAACATCAATCACAAGGGTTTTGATGATGAGATCAGTTTCTTGAGCTTTTTCTGCTCTGCTTAGATTTGTAAAGATGTACTGCTAGGGTCACGTGCTGAGGACTTCCATCATGGCAGCCATCAGGTGGACAGAATCAGCCAAAAAATGAACGTCTTAGACAAAAAATCAGAGAGATCAGAACAGCAAGAGACTGGATCTTGATGACATTCGTTGATATCCAGGATCCATTTGTACCCAAAGCTGGAAGTTTCAGGCACTAACTTTGATATTAACAGAATGTCTAAGAAAATGAAGGAAGGATGGTGCAATGAAAATGCCTGAATAACACTGGGGATGTGATCAAAACAATTAAAAAATAAATTGGAAGGTATCCTTGATTAAATTGATACATTATCTTTGTCCTAACTAGGGATTGAATATGACTACAAGTAGCAGAAGACTCAAAAAAAAAACAGTGTCTTAAATAAGTAAGGATATGTTTACCTCTCATAATAGAAGTCCATTGCGCAGGCTAGAGTTGGAATGATTGATCCACTGTGGCATCAGGAACCAGGCACCTTCATCCCTCATTCTTTGCAATGATTGTTGAACCTCAGACATCATGTAGGTGTTTCAGGCACAGAGTCAAAGAAGGGAGAGGAGGAAGAGCTAACAAACTTCCTAATATCCCACTTCCATAACTGAATCTTTTGGCCAATTTTTAACTTTCGTTTCTAGAGCAGATAATGCCATGATAGCAAAGGCTTGACATGAACTTTACATGAGCCAATAAATTGGGACTTTTAAGAATACTGGAGGGGCTGGCCCCATGGCTGAGTGGTTAAGTTTGCGTGTTTCGCTGCAGAGGCCCATGGTTTCGCTGGTTCGGATCCTGGGTGCGGACATGGCACCGCTCTCTAGGCTACGTTGAGGCGGCATCTCACATGCCACAACTAGAAGGACCTGCAACTAAGATATACAACCATGTACCAGGGGGGATTTGGGGAGATAAATCAGAAATAAAAAATACTGGAAATAAAAAAATTCATTTTAGAAAGATGACAAAAGGAAAATGTGAGGTAATACGGGTAAAAAAATTAAATATTTCAATCTTGAAAATGAAGGAGAACTTTATTTTTTCACAGAGAAAAGTAAAATGGCAGAAGTATATGGAGAGCATCTCAAATATTAATATATGTTAAAAATCATCTCAGGAAGATTTTAATTTTGCAGTACTTTGCCCCTCTTGAGATCTAATAAATAGCCAGGCTGGAAGAAAGAATCTGTATTTTTAAACAAGCACTCGTTGGGATTCTGATGCAAGTGATGTGCAGATTACATTAAAAAAACAACAACAACAAACCAACAGGAGTCTATGTTAAATAAGAGAAGAGAAGATGTAAAAGCTCATACATTTTCTCCATAAAGTAGATAAAAAGGTCCTGTGCCTGTCATGATAGTTTCATGAGTGAGACTTGAGACTTGAGAAAAATAAAAAACAGTTTGTGAGCACCGTGTCAGGAAATTCATAAGATGAATATAAGATTTGGTCAGATTTGTCAGTGGCACAAAGACATGTCAGTCCCTGTTCCGCTGGCAGGACACTGCAGTGCAGAGTCAACCACCACAGCAAAAAGCAAAACAATTTAGTCTAAGGATGTTGTCAGACTATAATAATGCAAAACTATTTCTTAAATATCAGGTGACCTATCTTGCAGAAACACAAAACAAATAAGATAGTGTATAGCCTTTAAACTGAAACTTGCTTATGTATGGTCCTATGTATACTTTGCCCTGCAAACTCTGTAAATTGTAAATAGTAATGCATATGTAGTGATCTCAATGTGGCCTCCACAAATACAAGCTTGGGGTTTATCCCCTGAATATTAGGAAAAAGAATTGAAAGAAGTAAATTATAGAAATACTGGGAAAACAAATCCATATTTATAATATTAATAAAATAAGTGAAAACTTGGGTAAAGTAGGCTTTGTGTTCTTAGTCATAACTTAAGTATCGAGCTGAGGCAATATAGAGCAAGCAGTAGGGAGCAGAATGATGCCATGTGAAGACCATGGGCTTTGCCTGTAGAAATTCCTTCTCTACCCGTAACTAGATGTTCAGTCTTGACTGAGATTTGAAGCTCTTTCTTCATCGTAAAATGAGGATGATAAACTTTTACACATGAGATTAGGTTTGTAAAGTGTCTAGTATAATTCTCTCCACACTTTCTAATAATAAAGTATGAAAGTCTGAAGATATACTTAGGAAAAAAAAAGATTTGTTGCTGTTTTGAAAGTCAGATTGCCAGGAGAAATAAAAGAACGTGATTCCTGAGCAACACATAGAATCCAGACAATTTCAGGGGCCAACCCAGTGGCGCAGCGGTTAAGTTCCCGCATTCCGCTTCTCCGTAGCCCGGGGTTCACTGGTTCGGATCCCAGGTGCGGACATGGCACTGCTTGGCAAGCCATGCTGCGCTAGGCATTGTACATATAAAGTAGAGGAAGATGGGCACGGTTGTTAGCTCAGAGCCAGGCTTCCTTAGCAAAAAAGAAGATGACTGGTAGTAGTTAGCTCAGGGCTAATCTTCCTCAAAAAAAAAAAAAAAAAAAATCCAGACAAGTTTGAAAAGTGTGCCATAATAAAATTATTTTGACAGAAAGAAAGCTTAGGGTGCTACATTTTTAAAATGTGTTGCTGTGATAGCCTATTAAAAAGTTTAAACAGGGGCAAGCCCAGTGTCATAGTGGTTAAGCTGCATGCTCTGCTTTGGTGGCTCAGGGGTGGCAGGTTCAGATCCCAGGCACAGACCTGTGCACTACCCATCAAGCCATGCTGTGGCGGCATCCCACAAGCAAAATAGAAGAAGATGGGCAGAGATGTTAGCTCAGGGACAATCTTCCTCACCAAAAAAAAAAAAAAAGTTTATATACACTGAATCATGAAAAATGTTGATGGTACCCGAAGTATAATGATAGTGTAGATATAGAAGCTGGTGGTGTAGTGGTTAAGATTCAGCATTCTCAACACCATGACCCAGAACTCTTCCCCGTCAGGGAATCACACCACCCTTCTGTCAGTTGTCATATAGTGGTGGTTGCCTATTGCTGTGATGCAGAAAGCTATGCCACCAGTATCTCAAATACCAGCAGGGTCACTCATGGTGGACATCTTTCAGCAGAACTTCCAGATGAAGACAGACTAGGAAGAAGGACCTGGCCACCCACAGCTGAAAAAAAATTGGCCATGCAAACCCTATGAATAGCAGCAGAGAGTTGTCTGATATAGCACCAGAAGGTGAGAGGATGGCACAGAAAGACTGGGCAGGATTCCGCTCTGCTAGATACAGGGCAGCTAGGAGTTGGAATTGACTCCACAAAAAAACAGAACCACTGGAAGAAATGGAGAACACTTGTGCCATTTGTTTTTAATGTTTATTTGCTCTAATGAGGCTAATTCAATCCATTGTCATTTATCATTTCTTACTGTGCTACAGGAAGTGATATGCTTACAATGAAACAAAGGGACAGTATATAATACAACAACAAAGAGACTGGATAACTCTAAATATTTTTCATTGTTAAAGATTTTGATATTTAGAGAGGCAAAAAATGAGAATAGTTTTATCCTAGATATAGTTACAACATTTGATAAATGTGCCCTTTTTTTTTGGTATGTAGCCTTTGTATATAAATATGGAGGAAGGGAGTACCTAAATTCTTAATTATTCAGGAGGCTTTTATCCTTTATTTATTTCACCTGATCACTTCATCTTTACTGACTGATTACAGTTTTTATCACCGCAATGAATCTCTCTGAGGCTCAATGAGGGATAGTACCAGTCTGATATTTAAATTGAGGTTCTCCTTTACTTTAATACTTTTGAGATTTTCAACCATCAAATGATGAAGAGATATTGATGAATTGTTAACAATTGTGAATACTTAGTCCCTGAGAATAAAATTATTTTAAATATAGCACATTGTGTAATGGATAGAATATAGGAATGATTTGCTATCACAGTGTAGGCAGAAGATTTATTAATGAGAACAGATCATTGGAACGTAATTATAAATGACAATGGTAGTGATTACTTGCAACTTACCAGAGACTTCCTGTGCATGTATCATGCAACCTAAGCATTTTTATTCTTAGTAATCAATGAAGCCAGTTAACTTGTGAAACATATACAGCAAATACAGAATGGAATCTAAGTCCTGTCCAAGGTTCCGATTTCAAAATCTTTGCTTTTGCCACTCTGCTAAATTACTTCTTATGCTTCTGATTTAATGAATGCCTATTTTGTGATGGGTAGTACAGTAGGAGACTGACTGAGCTAAACTTATTTAATCAAGTGAAGTAGATTTTATTAACCTTATTTTAAAGATGAAGACATTGAGATTCAAGGAGCTCAATTTACATTCTTAAAATCACGTAATTGTTAAGTATCAGATCATTTGGTGCATACTAGGACAAGACTGAGAAGTTTATCAGAATCCATATAGAATGTGAACTTTAGTAGACATACTGATTTTATAAATTTGATTTTTTATAATTCTGAGATAAAATAATGACTAAACAAGTGTCACAATATGACAGAAGAGATTAGCCCTATTTTATATAAAAACCACACTGAGGCTTCCATTCTTGAGAATTCAAATAAATTGCAAGCAAAAGTATTTTAAATAGCAATAATCCATTATAAGCCTATATCATTTTTTAAATTTAAGCACTCAGATATTTTCTTTCTTTAAACATAAAAAGAATTTAGGAGTGTAATGTATATAGTGCTGTAGGGATTAAAAAAGTAAAATAAACATAAAAATGATTTGATTAGTCAATGATATATGAAATATAATTGAGCTACATTAGGAATTCATGTTTTGCGTACTTTATAATGTTTGTCTCAAATTCTTCACAGAAAATAAATATTTTAATCTTGGCCTTCAGATTGAATTGTATTTTCTGCACTCTAGATGCTTATATTCTTAGTCAGTTCGCAGATCAGATACAATGAGAAAAGTTAAATGTGAAACAAAACTTGTAATTTGTCATTTAAAAGATGCTGAGGGAAGGTACTCTTTAAAGGAAAGGTCAGTTGAATATTTTTGAAATGTAAATAAAACGTTTTCATATGGATTTACCTAAATGTTTTCTTAAAGGGGATAACATCTGAAACTTATTAGGGATTTTTGTCTTGTTTCCTTCTCCCACATGCCTACTCTGCTGTCTAGTCTTCGAACTCCCGCCCTTCCTTACTCATCAGCATTGCCATCTATGCAGTACTTATACAATTAGGCCATCCTGTTCAGTGTTGGGAGCATTATATAAGCTGCTGTATTAGTAAATTGTAATGTATTAATCCTAGTTTCCAAGAAATTCTGTGATTATATTTTGGGTTCAATGGATATATTTCCCCTCAGGCTTGGTTAAGAGATTTGTTACAATCTTATCCAACTCCAAGCTTGTTTGGATTTCAGTACTCAATCTTAAGGTATAATTGTTAAAATATTTAAAATTATAATAACAAAACAACAATAAACCTTTATGTTACATTTGTAAGTATTTTTTACAAGTTAATTCATTCAATCTTGTCACCTGGTATTTATCACAAATATCCCCATTTCATAGATGATAATTCTGAGGCAAGAGGTTATGTGTCTTTCCTTCGTCATATAATTTTTGTTTCTGTTATAGATCCTACTTCAATACCTTTCCCTACAGCTCCCAACCCCTAACTGTCAGTGTCGCAATCCAATGTACACATCAGGATAGATGTGGAGAGGGCTGATGGCCACTCTGAATTTATTATAACCAGTGTTTCAATATATACATAGCTTATGTCTGTTAAACATATACAGGTGTTCTGGATGAAATAATTAGCGAATGCCAAGAATTCTTAGTGATTTCTCAAGGAGCCCTCCCTTGGCCTCTGTTTTGATATTATCATGTTTTTGCTATGCTGGTATATTTTTATCTCGGAGCAGGCAAGATCTCCTAGGCAACGGCCCCTCCTGCTCCCGATATCGTGTCTCCATCTGTGCCCCCAGGTGACCGTGCCTGGCTTTGGTTGCCTCCCCCTGGAGGTCTTACCTGTCATTGGCTGACCAGCCTTCTCACCTCTGGGTCACAGTTTGTTGGCAAGCCTTTTCCAGTGATTATTAACCCTTCCTGCATCAGGGGTGGCTACACTAACCACCATGTTAACCAGCTTCTCGGGTTATGAGCAAGAATTCCCTCTCAAGCTTTATAGCCTTATACGCCCCCATTGAATTACTGCTCTGAAAAATGTACTGTGTCTTCCATTCTTCTAATCTCCAAGTGGACGAATTGACCTTTTATCTTTATTAAAAGAATCTAGAAAATCATATCACAAGTCTGTGTTAATATTCTAATGGGGGCTAATGAATATCACAAAGTTTGAACGCAAAAGTGCGGATTTCAAGCACCAAATTAATTTATCCTGATGACAAAATAGTTCCAGTGAAGGGAAAAATAGAAAAATCTGCCTTTCTAATCATCTAAAATGCCACTTATTTTGTTTTCTTTTATTGAAAAAACACACGATGGATACTTTGAAATAAATCCTTGTTTGTTTAATACTTTTCTTTCTGGCTCCTCCTGTGGCTGGCTCCTTTTCAAGGTCCATATTTGTTAGAAAGTTACCTCCTGGTAGAGAAGTTTCTCATGACCACTCCATCTAAAGTGACTCTCCTACCTTCATTTTTCCCTACCATAATTTTATACTAGGAAATCAGCTTTTTTACTATTTACACTTTGATTGTCCTCACCGCAATTTGCTTTCTGATGGGAGGCAACTTGTTGCTTAGTTGGCTCATTTCTATATATGCAGTACCTTGAATATGTTTATTCTCTAGTAGGTATTTCATAAATATTTACAATGGATGTGGAAAAAATACAAATAAATGAAAACGTAACACACTGCTAATTCTTAGCTAATTAGTGGTATAGGCTATAGTTAGTATAATAGTGTGCATGGCAAGTTATAAGCAATTAGTTATTAGATAAATACTTAAAAGATTAAAGAAGAAATTTAAAGTAAATACAAATAGATACCTCCTGCTTCTGGGAGCACCCCATATCCAGCATTCTCCAAGTTCCCCAAGGGTTGGCAGAGGCCTATGTTCTGATCACACCCTCTCTGTCTGACCAGTCCTGCTTCTCTCATTTCTCACGGGTATTGCTCCCGATAAGGTTCCCAAATGAGCCTCAGAGTCTGTTTCCAGGGAAATATGATCTAAGACCATAACTTTTTAAAAAAATACTGTCTCTGCTCTTATGGAGTCCACACTATAACGGAAAGACACACCATACACATATAAACAAATAAGACATTTCACAATGTCTTCAGACTCACATGGGGGTTGTGGCTTGTGTGCAAGACCCAGTGGGTGCCTCCATCAGCACCTGACATACTGTGTGGCTCCCAGGGTGGTGGAAGATCAGACCACCACGGCGCTGAGGTGTGATGCTGAGCTGTGGCGGCCTGCCTCTGGCCACTGAGGAAAAATGCCTTTTCCTCTCTACCCACTTTTCCCCCATTCCACCTACTCAACCACCTGGTGCTTCACTGGTGCTGAGAAGAAAAGGAGATCATATCCCTTCCTGCTTCCTCCATAACTAAGAAGTCCAGCCATCCCCATGGCATGCTGAGAAGCCCTCAGGTGCTCCCCTTCTCACCCGTTATCCCACCCACAGCTGGGTGGCTGGCATTCTCTGTCACCACATCTTGCACTTGTGCCCACTTTCTCGGGTGCATCACAAACCCATCCCCCAACATCCTCTATCAGGCCAAGACTGTGGCAAGCTCCCTCAGAAAGTCATTTCTGTTTCATGCTCCTTTTATTGTATCCACTGGGCCTCCAACAGCAGGGGCCTGCTGCCTCAAGCAGTGGCGTCTGCTACTTCCTAGCAGCGGGAACTCAGCTCTCTGAGCCTCAGTTTTCTCACCTGTAAAATAGCAATCATCTTGCCCACCACCCAGGATCATGTGAGAATGCAATATGGTGATACACGCCAGGCCCCCAGCACTGCCTGGCACACAGTCCCTTCCACTTCTACTCAAACCTGCCTCTCCTACACCAGGTCTATGTGCCTGTGACCTGTTTTCATCAGGTATCCCACCTCATGGGTCCTGGCAACATCTAGGAGAAGAAATCACCTCCTAGTGTCTAAATGCCGCATTTTCTACCTCTGCTTCACAGGCATCTCAGGCTGGGCATGGTACCCCTAAGAGTCCTGGACATCCCTCCTCCAGTCTCTCTGTCCCCTCTATAGACTCTTCTCTTACGACTTGGTCTGAGGGTCTTCTGCTGCTGCCTCACCTTTGACTAAAAGCCTGCCACACCTGGCATCATGGCTTCTCTGGTCCAAAGCATTGTTCCTAGCGCCTTGAGTGGCCCCTAGCTCTCACTTGGGGTCCATTATCCCTTTTGATGCCACAGATTAGGCAGTTTATCTATATCTCCCTTCTACCAAACACATGGTCCTCAGCTAGAAGGTCAGTCACAACAGCCATTGCATATTCTGTGCCAGGCAGGAGTCTAAAGAAAAAGAAAGAAGAAAATCCAAATATCTCAATTTTCTTGATAGAGTGTTAATGTTTCAATTACAAACAAAGAAAACCTTTAGATGATGAATGAAATTATGTACTGATTTGGGAAGTTATATTTGTATCTTTTCAATTTTCAATCTCACCTGCTCTGAGACCTTGGACAATTTATTCAGATCTTCTGTGTCAGTTTATTCCTTGATGGAATAAATACTGAATTGAGTTATCTTACAAGTAATTATATTCCTTTTATAGCTTTAAAATTTAATTATGGGGCCTACTTTCTCTTATGAATCAGAAAAGGGGCTACAGAAAATAGAAAATAGGTATAGTTCATTTTTCATTATATCTGCAACAGAAATTACCAGATAGAAACTCTGGCACATAAAATCTTCACAGAAAAACTTCACCCACAATGAAAATATAAGTGAGATAAGTTGGAAAGGAAATAGATTTAAGTATGTTAATAGTTCCATATCACTGTGTAAGCAAGTTGCCTTATCATTTAAAGAAAGAAATTTGTGGCAAGGTCTTAGTTTTCAATTACAACTCCTCATCATTTGATATCTAATTTAGGTTTTCATGGGAGGAACAAAGTGTTGTCCCTTCTGAAATGGTCCTCCCCACTTTCTTGTTTAGAACAATCAATCCTGCACGAGATTTTGGAAACTTTGAAGGTATGTATTGACCTCAGTCATGCAAGTTTCTCAAATTTAAAGGAAAATTGAGCTCTAACAGGGATAAAGTCAGTTTTCTTCTGAGACCAGAAGCACATATTGGGAATGGAACGGGATATAACCGATTTTTGATGTTACACGTGTACATGTGTACACGTCTGAGTCATCTTTATCACTGCTGCCAGTTTAAGGATTCTATAATAAAACTGGAGTTTTATGATTAAAGCAAGTGTAACTCTTACACATCCAACAGAGTACTTTACAAATGTCCAATATGATTGAATCTAGAAATACAATCTAAAAGAATGGAAGCCAACATCCAGTATGTTTAACACCTCATATTGGTATCCATTTTTTATTTGGAGGAAGATTTTCACTAAACCAGTAGGCTTTTTAATTAGTATAATATTTAGTGGACTTAAATTTACCTATTGAAATAAAAATTTTCTGGCACATACAGGTACTGCTCTGATAAAATGAATAAAATGATTATTGCAAAGTATAAACTGCAAGATGTACATTAATATGAGAAGAGTACATTAGGAAACAATTTTCTCAAGTCTCATATTTTTGCATGTCTTGTGAGCAGAGGCATTGACAGTTTTTGTTCTGGACTGTATTTATAAGGATATTTGTGTGGCACACAGTCTTTGAAAATAGAAATAGTGTCTCCCTGTAAAACAGAGTTCAGATTTGTTTACTGTCTGCAGCATTCACCCAGGCTGCTCTTCATTGCTCCCATGGGACTTAGGGGGCAAGAGGATCTGATACAAAGATGAAGCCCAGGCTGCTTGCTGGACCATGAGTAATAAAGACCTTTGTCTCTGATTCAGGAATCTCATGTCTTCTGCCAGCATTCATGAAATTGTAGCAGACTTACTTATTAGCTTGTAAGTAAAAAAAATATCAGACCATCTGCAGTTCTTGACAACTTGAACTTATTTAATGCAGCAAACTAACCACATGATGTATCGAGGTTAAGTTGAATCTTGATAACCATCTTTAAATAAAATCTTTGCTATGTAATCCAATGAAATAAATAACTTAAGTCTTTGAGTATATTTGTTGGTTTTAAAACTGGAAAGCTACAACATAACATATAAAAATGTAAATAATCACATAAATATTCAGAGAAGTGTTATCTAAAGATGTCTGATAAATCTAAATAGCAACCCCAAATGATATATCACTTAATGTCTAGTGAAAGGTAAAAATAAACTAGTTTTCAGCATTATATATTTTTACAATATTGTTTATAGTAAATAATTTTTCCATGTAAATGCCTGAGAACTTAGAAAAAGAGTAATTGTAATTCATTTTTTCATTAATTAGGTCAAAGGACCATTGCACACTTCCATATACCAGGTACTGTGCTACTTGCTGAAGATCACATAGTGAGCTACACAGTGTCTGCCTTCATGGAAAAGACTATGGAGACAGATAATTAACAAAAAGTCGCACAAAATTTAACGCTAATAGCAATTACACTAAACCTAATAATAAAAAAGTTTTGAGGGGCCAGTCTGGTGGCGCAGCAGTTAAGTATGCATGTTCTGCTTCGGTTGCCTGGGGTTTGCCGGTTCGGATCCCGGGTACAGACATGGCACCACTTGGCAAGCCATGCTGTGATGCTGTGGTAGGTGTCCCACATATAAAGTAGAGGAAGAAGGGCACAGATGTTAGCTCAGGGCTAATCTTCCTCAAAAAAAAAAAAAGTTTTGAGTAATGTGATGGATTATGGAAAGGGGACCTAGTTCATGTTAGCCAACAGGAGATTTTATGTAGTATTTCAAAGGAGGAGATATTATGTAGTCTCTCAGGAGATATTCTGGAAAGTGTATACCAAACAACAAGTATGAGGACTGTCAGGTGGAAATGATCCTGGACAGCTGGAGGATCCGAAAGAGGCTTTTCTCCAGAGAGCCTGACGGCAGGTGACAAGGCTGGGGAAGCAAACAGATATTCTTTTTTGACATAAAATTCAAATCTGTTATATGACATTTTTTATTACCATACCGCGTCTTTTTCCCTCTACAAATATTAACCTCTTTCTGCTTGAGGAAGATTGTCACTGAGCTAACATCTGTGCCAATGTTCCTCTATTTTGTACGTGGGACACCGTCACAGCGTGACTTTATGAGCACTGTGTAGGTCCACACCTGGGATCCAAACCTGTGAACCCCTAGCTGCTGAGGCGGAGTGTGCAAACTTAACCACCATGCCAGCAGGCTGACCCCATGGGGAAAATATTTTTAAAGGATATGCACTAATTACTTATTATTAAGACATTATAATGTATTTACTCTAGAAACCTATTGCTTTTTTAAGATTCGTAGTCATGATTTTCTATTTTATCGTTTTCATGATTTTAGAAATGTGGAGAAAATTTTCAAAGTTTGAAATATTGCTTTATTTCCAGTTACTCTTTTCTGTCCTATTTTTCCCTGAATGTGAAACTATCATCTGAACAATGAAGCTATCTGAGCCTGTGTAGTGCAAAGAAAAGAGACCATTAGAGAAGCAGTCCTTCCATGAGGAAACAAGACTATCCAGCTTCACTTATAAAAGAACTCCAGAACACCTTAATTTTACCAACCCCATGAAAAATATACTGATTGTTGATGTTGAGATAAACTGTCAGAAGTAATACTACAATTTTAGTCCTTGTTACTTTAACAAGTTTACTCTCATATAGAAGTCTCTAATGTACGCAAAATTAAACTTGCCAGTATACAAACTATTAATTCTTTATCAAGAGAATTGTGTCTCACGTTTTATTTTTAATTTACAAAGAGCTTTCCAAAACATTATTCCATTTTCTCCTTCCATCTGCTGGTGAGATAAAGTGAGCAAATGTTTTAATTTCCGTATTTTATACTTAGAAATTGAAGCTTAAAGGGGCCGGCCCTGTGGCCGAGTGGTTAAGTTTGTGTGCTCTGCTGCAGTGGCCCAGGATTTTGCCGGTTTGGATCCCGGGCGCAGACATGGCACCGCTCATCAGGTAACAGTGAGGCGGCATCCCACATGCCACAACTAGAAGGATCCACAATTAAAAAACATACAACTATGTACTGGGGGGATTTGGGGGAGAAAAAGCAGGAAAAAAAAGAAAAAGAGAAGATTGGCAACGGTTGTTAGCTCAGGTGCCAATATTTAAAAAAAAGAAAAGAAATTGAAGCTTAGAGAGAGGAACCAACTTTCTCTAGTTTCTTAAAACCAGTCAATGACAAAGCTGGGCTTCAAATCTGAGTCTTTATTTTTCATAAACTTGAGGACCTAAATAAATAATTGGACTTAAAGTGTTGTGCAGTTAACAAAAGCAATAACAAGGTTTTTCGAAGAAGCACAGTTTTAATGGGAAAAGTATTATGCACATGTGGGTATATAATATCATTCAACATAGCTGAAGGATGCAGAAAGAATAAGTAGAAAGAAAAACATACATTTAAAGTTGATAAATAATCATCATCCTATGAATACTGTAAATATCTTTTGTTCTACGTAATTAGACATGGAATTGGAGAGTTGAAAATTATTTAAGATTAGGAGCATAATAAGGATCAGCTAGTTTTATTCAAGTCCTCAACACCAATTATATCTTTTTCTTGTGATTAGTTAAAAGGAAATTATCCCTTCCCACAGGACGTCTGAAAGGAGAGCTATGCAGTCTTTGTCTGACATTCACAGTGGTTGGTAAAGAAGAGGTGACCAATAAACATTTCCTGAAAAAACTAAATTGTCTTAGAGAAAGTTCTTAATGCGCTTCATCTTTTTTATTCTTATTCATTTTTATCTCAGAAACAGACAGCATAAACATAAAAAAGAGTAATTGTTTTGGGGTATGATAATTATTTTAGCTGTGGTTTGTGCAATTACCAGATTAATACTCCCAATTCTATCTTGACTTATAAAAGATAGTTGAGCCAACAACAGTGCTATCATTTAGCTGCACCTAGAAAAAACTTCATAAAGTTTAGTAATAAATTTCTCATAAAAACATATTTCTTGACAAATCATCAAGTCACAAGATTCCTTCCCCAAGTTTTCAGAATGACGCAGAATGAGACCATTCCATTTTGTGCAGCTGTTCATCACTATTGCCTAATTCAGTCATCAAACTTATCATGTTACTTAATAACAACGTGTGACTTAGTGAAACAGTCTACACTTATTGTGTTATCATCTTTTTATTGTAAAACATTTCCAAGTAATTTTCAAAACATTTTCTTGAACCCTTGCAACCTCTCTTAATGAAGAAATCAGATCACCACTATTGTATATTCAATTCTTATTTTTTAATCAATTATATCATTTGGCGGACTCGACATCAGTACATTTTAAATTTAAGCTCTTAACTCTCCCCAAGTAACCCTAAAAGTTCATGGTTTATAATATTCTGTGTTTTGGTTGTACTGTAATTTAGATTCACGATCTCTCATTGCAGGTATAAAGAAACAAGGTCTCTAGCAATTGAGAAATCCAAGTGACAACCTCATGTGAGAATCTCAGTGTGGCTTTTAGTTTTCGGTTTGCCAATGGGATAACTCCTGTAGGTGCTGTGATCATTATTTTCTAAGAAAAGAAAACAAAAAAAAATTCAGGCGAGCGAGAAAACTTAAGCCAGAGGTAAAAAATTATACTAGATATGTATCGCACCATGACACATTTCTCCAAAACTTAACGACGCGAAATCACTATTCTTTATTTCTTGCAAGGTTTTGAGTCATTTTGAAGGTTCTGCTGATCTGGATTGAATCTGACTAGTCTTGGCTGAGTTTTCTTATTTTTATTCAATAAACTCGTGGGTCAGCTATGAACCAACTAGTCATGGATGGCTTCAGCTGGGATGACCTAGCTCTGCCGCATATAGTCTCTCAGCTTCCAACAGGTTTATTCTTATGTTGATAGACAGGTTCCAGGAGAGAGCAGGCTGTGTCATGTAATAGGGCAAGCGGAAATGCATTTTCTGCTTGCATCGCACTTTGGCCAGAACAAGTGAAAGAGCAAAATAAATAGCCAAAGAGAAGACTAGAAATTTACAAAGTAAATGGCATGGTTTAGAAAAGCAGTTAATTGAGGGCATCAATGAAATCAGTCTACTACAAAAGGTATTTCATTTGTTAACAACACTGTCCAAAAGACCTATCTTCTAACACGTGGAATGATCTTTCATTGAAGTCTGAAGACATTTCGATTTTCAGTTTTTGGGGAAGAATCTGGTCTCTATGTAGTCAATTTAATTGAAGGGCAAGAACTTATTGAATGAAATGGGGGTCATTTGGTTTTTACCATAAAATAATTAATACTGTTGGAGGCAGCTGCCTGAGAGCATTTACTATGGCAATCACCTTCATCTAGAGGTAAACTGGAAACCTCCAAGAAGTCATGGAAAAAACATGTTTTGAATGATTGACAAGTGTTTACTTCCATAATAAAATCATTCTTCAACTTTTTTCCAATAAACTTTTATTTAGAGCCTGGAAATAAAATTATTTTCAATTCAGAAACATCGCAATTAAATAGGCAATTTCAACATAGAGAAATAAGTGTGTCAATAGGCTAAGTGCATGGATTCTGTAGAGGGCTATGTACAAACTAACCATAATCAGAAATAACTTTGCAAGATGGGAAGTTTTATTTAAAAAGTTTGCATTGGAATAGAAAAAATGATACAGACAAAAGCATAAACCGTAATTGTACAGAATGATGAGTTTTCAAATTGAAAATACCGAGGTAACCAGTTTTGTGATATGTTTAAATTTATTCTCTCTCTGTTCTTTCTTTTCTTCCCCCTTATTAATGGTGGGTGATTAGGAGAAAAAGTGTGTGTTGTACAAAACACGTGGCCTGCAGTAGACCAGATAGCTGAATGTTTGTTCTCATAATCTGGCATTTTTCTTGAGAGATATTGAAAATTGATGTACTAGTTTTCAATACATTGCTTCTTCACTCCAAATCATCCTTTAAATGACTGCTCTGCAATAATGTATCTGGATCTCATAAATATTTCTCCTGTGGCAGATGGCACGCTTTGTGAGCAGAGAGTAGTAGAGGGATACTAGCATAGGAAAGGTATTTCTCTTCCTAATGCTGATGTGTTTTTCTAGGCTGGTCCCTGCACTCTGTACAATTTCCTCAGCGGTGGCTAGGCTCCAGCAGAGCATGCAGCTTCTGCAATGCCTTGGCTCCAAAAGTACCTGATATATAGAAGCTCATGGTAGTTTCCATGGGCAGATTTCTTCAGCAAGACCATGAGTGGCTTCTCAGTGGAGAGTTTCCAGCAAGGTACCTCCCATTAAAAATTTCCTCCTGTGCCATCCTCCGTGAATTCCTCTATTGTCCCATGAGCCATTGATGTGGCCCTACTCTCTTCAGAGAGGTCTAGGTGTCAACACTGCAGGAGAGGAGCCGCTTCCTTGGGTTCACTATCTCATCCTTAGCCCATCCCACCCCCAGTAGGGGTTCTTATACCTGTTAATCCTATAATCTTTAGAGTACCCTTTGCTCTTTATTAGACGAATCGCCCGTTACTCCAGGTCCCTGTTATAGTTAATAATTTTTAAATTAAAATTTCCGTGTTCAAATTTCTGCATGGTTTCTGCCTCTTGGTTGGTTCCTGAATGATGTGCTTGCTTTCTTCAGGGTCTGGGAAGAAAGTTCTTCTGATTTAAGGCTGATGATTACTGGTAGTAATGCTGAGTGGATTTTTGAATATTATTTGCTGACTTAATCCATAAAATTTAAGGTATCTATCAATGAATGTTAAACTCAACTTAACTTGCATATTAAAATTAACCAAAGAAGATATTGGAGAGATAATTATCAAAATTAAATTGAAAGTAAGAAGTAAATGCTATTGAAAAGAAGGTGATCAGAAATGAGTATTATTTGAATACAAACAGCAAGAGATGGTTAGTTTTATGAGTTGGATATAGAATAACCTCAGAATCTGATCATTTCCTTTAAAGATTGTATTTATTTGTTATTTATTTATGCTCATACAACTGATTAATTGGTCAATTGATTACTCTTTACAATAAGGCTGTAGATGACTGAGTCATCCAACTTCTGTTCGTCAGTCAAAACACACTTTATGCTGGAGAATTGACATTGTTACCTCACGTCTCTGATTTTTCTTAACCTCTTTGGTAAATCATTCCTTCCTCTAAATTATAAATAATTTTTTTTTCAGGTATGTTGATGCCTTCACTCTGGTTATACCTGGTGTCAAAGACCTGAAGACTTTCCGTTTCTTAAAGATGATTATGTACTTTTCTCTGGCAGCTTTAACATTTCTCTTTATCTTTGGTCTTCAGCAGTAAGAATATATTTCTAGGTTGTTTTTTCATCGATTATTTTTGGAAAATTCTTCACTTTTGATGTACAAATATTTTTCTATCTGTTCTCCCTCTTTTTTCCTTCTAGAATTTCAATTACATGTATTTTAGATGGATATTGGCCTACATCTTTGGATATTCTATTCTTTTTGGCTTTTTAAAATTTTTTCGCTAATTTCCTCTTTGTGTTTCCATTTTAGTAGTGTCTATTGACCTATATTTACGTTCACTGAGTCTTTCCTTGGATGTGTCAGGTCTACTGATGAGCCTGTCAAAGGCATTCTTCATCTCTGTTACTGTGTGTGTGTTTAAATTTATTTCTAGCGTGTCCTTTGACACTTTCTTATTGTTTCCATTTCTCTGCTGAAATTACTCATCTATTCATGAATGTCTTCAAGTCTTTCTGCTAGAGCCTGTGACATATTAATCATAGTTATTTTAAATCCTCTGTCTGATTTTTCCAACAATAGGTTTATATTTGAGATTTGTTCTATTGATTGTTTTGCCTCTCAACAGCAAATAATTTTTCCTTTCCAATTTGTGTGCCTCATAATTTTTAGTTGAAATTTACATATTCTGTGTAGGGTAGTAGAGACCCAGGTAAATAGTATTTATGCCTGGAAATAGTCATGCCTCTTTCTCTGCTATGCCTGTATTGAGGAGATGAGCTGTGTTTCGGTTTTGTTGCACCTTCAATGCACCACGAGCTTCAAATTCCTCTACGTCATTTTGTGCTTAGAGTGGGAGCTAGATTGATTACCTGAGCAAATTCTTGCCTATGCTTGGTCCATTTTCAGTTTTAGGTTTTCCCTATAAGCCTGCACCTCAGAAAATTTGTCTCTCCATGCTCTTGTCCCTTACTAGTGGTAGTCTGCTGTCACTTGCTTCTTGGTTGGTTCTTCTTAGCCTGGGTGGTAAGGAACAAGGAAGCATTCTCCGTTTTTCTCGTTCAGCATCAGCCTTAGGTCGTTCGCGTGTCTCTGAGCATTTTGAGCCGAGTTTTCTCAGTGATCCTGCGGAGTTGTAAGGGATCTTTAATCTTCTGGAACTAAGAGAATTTCTTGGCTCTCTCTTTTTCCCAAACTCACTGAGTTTTCACTCACTGAAAGTGACAGAATCTATTTCCTTTTTTCAGCAGCTTAAGACTTTATTTTACTTGAGCAAAAGATCTGGGTAAGAAATATGTTTTTCTCAGCAACAGCTGTTACCCAGCACCACAACTGCACTGGGAGGTGAGCTTTCCCTCATCTTTCCTGTCCCCAGTCTTTGTTAGGAACAAATAGTGAGATCTGAGGAGAAGAGTCTGCAAGTGTCTGTGCTCCCAGGGCTCTGTACTCTTGTAACTGTGCATGTTCAGGTTTCAGCAATTCATTAAAAAATTAGTTGAGTTTTTGTAGCTGTTTATATGGCAGTCTTGTTTTCTTCTATGCTCTGGGGTAGTGGAGTAATTGTCTGTGTCGTGTCTCTTCCTGGAGGCTCACTTCAGCTCTCCTCAGATTTTAGCCTAGTCAGTTGCCCTTTGAAGTCAGCACTCTGATGGGTTCAACAAAAACGAGGTTTTCCAGATTGCCGAGCTGCTTCTTCTTGTTTGGATAGATATGATGCTCTTTCCATCTATCTGTATCCTAAGATGGAGCCAGAACTCTAATATACACTATTAGTTCACTGATTATATGAGTTATCAGGATTTCAGTTACTTTTGGCTATTTTATTAATTTTTCTGTCTTCTTTTTTCTTTTATTAAGGAAGATTGGCCCTGAGCTAACATCTATTGCCAATCTTCCTCTTTTCACTTGAGGAAGAGTGGCCCTGAGCTAACATCTGTGCCCATCTTTCTCCACTTTATATGCAGGACGCCATCACAGCATGACTTGATGAGCTGTGTGTAGGTCCATGCCTGGGATCTGAACTCACGAACCCCAGGTTGCCAAGGCGGAGCACTTAACCACTACACCACCAGCCCACCTCTATTTATATTTTTGATGAAACAAAATAAGGATTTATTCCCTTTCAAAACATACCAAAATGTAGTTTAAAATCTAAATAATTCTTTTGGCCCACTAAATTTTTAAGAAGTATAATTTCAGCCTAGAGTAATAATAAAGAAACTTGGGACTTTCCATATATACTTAGGGGAAGCTATGAACTTTTGAGATACATGGTTTAAGGCCTAATAGACTTTGTTATTGCATTAGTTTTTTATATTTCAATATTATACTTAACTGAGGGTATATATAAGATATGTATAATATAAAGTAAAATATACACTCATAACTATACATTCAATAACTGCTTACAAACTATGACATTACCAACCAATCTGAAGCCTCTTATAGGCATCTCACCATTATATTCTCCTTCTTCTCTAGACGTAATTTCTACCATGAGTTGTATGTTAACCGATTCTTTGCTGTTCTTTTTATTTCCACCATAAATGTATAGATCCCTAAAATATACAGTTTCTTTTTGCCTGTTTTGAACGTTATATAAAGTGAGTCATACTGTATTATTCATATAGTTGACATTGTGTTTGGTGATTCATCCATGTTGACATCTGTATCTATGAAGTATGGACATTCAGAATACAGATTATAGAGCCAGACGGTCTAGTTTTGAATATTGTATCATCCACTTAATAGCTTCATAGATACATTACTTAAACATGGTATTGTCAAAAAAACTTAATATAGTCAGAGATGGTTCAAGGTTATATGGATCTTGAAGTTTTGTTTGTCTGCTTGTTTGCTTATTTTTTTGTGAGGAAGATTGGCCCTGATGTTAGCTCATTTCGTATGTGGGACGCTCCCACAGCATAGCTTGATGAGTGGTGTGTAGGTCCACACCTGGGATCTGAACCCACAAATCCTGGGCCACCTGAGTGGAGCATGTGAACTTAACCACTACACCACCAGGTCAGACTCATGATCTTGAAGTTTTAAAGCACCTCCATTTCAAAGGTGTTCTATTTAAGAAATAGAACACAAATTATAAACAACAGTTAGCTACAAAATTGGATATTTATTACATAAGAAAAGAAATCACAGAAAATTATTAAAATATTGGTAAATTTTACAGAGATATATGACATATAAACACACAGCAGGGCTGTGTTCAGATCCTTGGAAAGGGCTTGTGCAAATGCAGGACTCTGAAACTTAAATTTCATCAGTCTCATGGCAAATTTGACTCTGTATATATGTAAAACACTTTGAATAGTAATTCTATTAAAACGATAGATTTTTAAATTTATTTTATTACTATTATATTAATGAAAACTTTTTGCAGACTATTTTATTAAGTAAAATAAAATATAATAAATCTAAATATTTATGTATACCATCAAAAATATTGTTACACATGGCTTTCATAATTTGGGTTTTGATTTTCCTACCAAAGCATACAGTTGGTTGACTTTTTGTTTTCTTATCAATTTGAAATAATAATTTCAGTCTATATTAGTTTACTTTTCTATTGTGTCTTTTAAAATTAACACATAAAATGGTGTCCTTTAGGACAAAAGAGTTTTAAAAATAATGTATTTACCAAATTGAATTTGTATTATTTAACTTTATATTTCACTGCACTATTTATTGATGATAGATTAAATATCTAAGTAAACAAGCTGGTGAGAGATTTGCACAGTTTTTAGAAAATCACATAAGTCATGAGATTACAGTACTTTAGGCAATTTCAATATGTTGATATTTGCTTAACTACTTTTATTGACATTTAATTAAAATATATTCTGTACACATAAAAAGCTAGGCAAATAAATTTTACAATATTACAAAGTAAAAGCATAATAGTATAATCAAAATTAGAAAGGACATTTTCTCTTTCATGTCAGTGTATATCAAGGCAATGTATGTTTCACAGAAAATCTCATTTAGAGTGTAGTAATGCTGGTACCACGCAATTTGGAAATATGAGGAAGAACATAATATGAAATAGGAAAGTAAACAAATTTAAATTTTACCATTTTCTAATGGATGGAATTTATCTTTCAGATTGGAACAAATGCTTATGGTTAAGTACAGGCCTGAAATTCAGCTGTTATGTTCTAGTATAATCATACCTGATGTCTTGTATATTCTGATTGATCAGAGCTTGTTATTTATATGTTGCTAAACATTTTGGTTATTACTCTTACACAATTGATTATAGCCAATTAAGAGTAGTCATAAAATTTTTCAAAATCTTAGAAATGTACTATAGATCTTTTTTCCACAGTTCCCTTTTGTACTGCTTTGGAAACAATATAAGCAATCAACTCAACAAAATAAATGATTTTGGTTTTCTCCATTGACTTTCCAGATATCGGTGCCTTGAGGCAACTTTTTAATGGTGTGGAGGCTCATAAAGATTTAATCACTGAAGAAATATTTATGCAGTGTCTATTGGCAGCAAGATTATAAAGGTGTAATGGGGGTTCAGAATACCGGCAAGACTTTGTCCCTGAGTTCAAGGAGTGTCTGTTTTAAGGCCATAACTCTCAACAATGGCTGAGCATCAAAATTGCACATTTGATTTAATCTATTTAAGACTAGAAAAATGCTGAGAAAATGAAAGATTAAAAGGTTAGAAATGCTGAATCAGGATGGAGGTAAAGAGGTAGGGTTGATGTAACTGTGTATCAACAAAAATCTCAACAGGTAGTTTTTGGTTTGGTTAAAATAATAGAGAATCCAAAAAGAGAAAGATGTGATAAGAATTACATAACAAGAGTAGTTCAGTTCTGCAGTCTGACCATTTGGATGCTAATCTTAGACTCCTCGTTTTGGTTGGTGTCTTAGTCCAGTGGGCTCCCATAGCGAAATACTACCACTGAGGAGCATGAACAGCAGAAGTTTACTTCTCACAGTTCTGAGGCTGAGAAGTCCAGGATCAAGGTGCCAGCACATTGATCTTCTGGAGAACTCTGTTCCTGGTTCGTATCCTGCCTTCTCCTTGTGTCCTCAAATGGTGAAAAGGGCAAGGGATCTCTAAAGTGTCTTCTTTAAAAGAGCACTAATTCCATTCATGAGAGCTCTACCCTCATAACTTAATCACCTCTCAAAGCCCCCGCCTTGTAACACCATCACAGATCAATAGACGAAGGGACAGAAATATTCAGAATATATCAGTTGGTGACCTCAAACTTAACATCAGCAATTTCATTTTTCTGAGATATAAAATGGGCCTAATAGTAGTTAACTTTGAAAAGGTTGTTTAAAGGATGAAATTTGATAATTTATTTCAATTATTTACCACCGTTCCTGACATATTTAAGTGCTCAATAAATATTTATTGGTTTTTATTTTAAGTGTAGTGCAAAGATCCATGCTTTATTCAAAGTGGTGAGAAAATATTGAAGTCTTGCTTATTCAGAAAACTGTCTGAAAAGGTGATTATATCGTTGAATATTCAAAGAAATTGAGGCTGGAAGATTTTACTTCCATTTAGAAGAAAGATGGAAAAACATGGACAAAGACACATAGATTAGAAGGGGTCATACGTATGCTAATTTAGAGGATATTCTAAATGAAAGGGTTGTCATGCTGCAGAATAACAAAGGTAGCAATGATACCTCGAATAGACATTCTCAAGTTTATCTTCTTACATGCCATTGGGGGACAGAAACTTGATTATATAGTTAGGGAACAGCCTTGCTTTCTAGATAGCTATATACAACAACACGCGGAAATGTTGTTTATTTCAGGTTTTATGGAGATTTAAATAAGATTATTTGAAAATATACTTTAAAAGGTCTATTTACAGTTTGGCATATAGGAATATAAACGTAATTACAAATATCAGATATACTTTGGGTTTTTAGGATTATTTCCAATTCTTCCCGTCCAGCGAAGTCATTCATCTCTGTTCCGATTTGGTCTCCTCCATGATTTGTTCTGCTTGTGATGAGTCTTTCTTGTATGTCCATGTCCTGTGTGCTTACCTACTTTATGCACACTGGATAACTTAGTATTATATTTCAGATTATCAATTATTTTTGGTTCATAATCTTTCTCAAAATATTTTCAACTCTAATCATTCCGAATTGATTTCTACACAAGTTTGGCATTCCCACCTTATACCCTGCCACATGTCAACTCTCTGCCTTGGTGTTAACCTGAGGCATAATGCTGGTCCTTTTTTTTTTTTTTTTCTGCTGAGGAAGATTCTCCCTGAGCTAACATCTATTGTCAATCTTCCTCTTTTTTTTTTGCTGAGAAAGGTTTGCCCTGGGCTAACATCTATTGTTAATCTTCCATTTTTTGTATGTGAGCTGCCACAACAGCATGGACTCTGATGAGTGGTGTAGGTCCATGCCTGGGAAGTGAACCTGGGCAGCCCAAGCGGAGCACAGGGAACATAACCACTAGGCCACTGGGGCTGGCCCAGACTCTAGTCTTTCTGTTTGGCATTTCCATTCCCTAGTCTAAGAGCTCTGCCCTCATGGCAACCTGTGGTAAGGCAGGGATTTTCCCACACATTTTTATCACACAGCAACTTCTTTGTCAGGCTTCAAGCTCCCAATCCTGTCCTATTGGGCAAATCCCAAGGCTTTTCCTGTAACTCCGTGAAAGTTCCCTCTGGGAGATGTAGAAATGTGGTATGATTAAGCCTATATAATGTGAGTTTGAAGAATCGTATTTTATTCAAGTTATTAATGAAATATTATTCTTCAGCTAAATCATATGCTGGTCAGAGTATGGTGTCTCTCCTTCCCTCTGTCCTCTCCTTCTCGTCACCCTCTCCCTTGGATTCCTCTCTGTCCTCCTGCTTCTCCTTTTCTTGTTCTTGTTCTTATTCTCCTTTGATTCTGCTTCTCCTCTCCCGCCTTCTCCCTCTTCCTCTTTATTCTCATTTTTGTTCTTATTCTCCGTCTTATTCTTATTCCTCTCTCCCCGTCTCTCTCTCCCTCTTTCTCTCTCTCCTTCTCTGTTTCTCTCTTTCTTTCTTGACTGAGAAAACATTTTCATTATTTTCAGGCCGAGATTCAATAGCCTCACATTAATTTTCATGATTGTAATCGATCTGTAGTGAATATCAGTTAGAGGGGAGCTATTTTTAACAGATATGCACATAGTATGAATGTAGGTAAAGTCAGAAACAAAAAGTATACTTTTGGAGCACTGCATGTGAATATTGGTAAGTCACAGGGTACTATTGTATTTCACAGATAGAAGGATAAAAAAATCACAAATGGGGGGAAGTTATCTTGACCAAATGATGCTGACACAATTAGTTACAGTTCGGAAAAAGAAGTAAAGATGAACGCTGACTTCATAAAAAAATAATTTAACAAAATGTTAAAGGATTAGATGTAATTGTTACAACCACAAGGAAATGAGAAGGCAATATTGCCATATATTTATATTAAATCAGAATGAAAAAAGACTTTCTAACCATAAAGCTCATGTGAGGAGTGAAAAAAACTCTCAATCAAAATATTCTACACAAAATTAAAAGTTGAGCAATACATTACAAAATTTGGGAATCAACATGAAAAACAGTAAACTCAAAATTCAAAAGCTGGAGGAGACAATAAACAAACAATTCTTAGATCGTAAATCCTATGAAAAAGAAGCTTTCAATAATATTTGTAGGAAAAAATGGAAAATTTGCTAATTCAATCCTCACATTCATCCTTATTCTCTGGGGCTGAGAAAGGAAAGAGACACAGCTGTCGAATTCTATTTTAAAGCGCTATTGTCTTTTGACCTCAGGGGATTTATCCAGCTTTACTTTTTCCTTTTCCACATGCACTTTCACTATATTTCTAGCCTCTTTTCTTCAGACCTACTAGTGTATTTGACCCCTTTATTTGGTGCGTTTTGTCTTGACTTTCTTCTTTGTTCTCCTTTGGTGTCTTTTTTCCTGGTTCACTCTCTGATTGACAAGGAAGGCAGCATGGCACAGAGGTTTAAGGCACAGACTCTGAAGTAAGCACACCTGGTTTCAAATCCTAGCTCTACTAATTAGGAGCGAAGTGGTAAGGAGATTACTTAACATCTTAGCATCCCCTGCTATAAGGTGGGAGATTTGTAATAGATTCTCTTCTCACAGGTTTGATATATGCATCAAATACGTCAATATTTATGAATTACTTAGAGCAATATCTGGCATATAATAAGTGCTATACGAATAAAGATTAAGATGCGTTATTTTGTTTTTCACATAGATAATCTGTGGCTTATTATCTTTCTTTTAATGCTTACAATGTGTTATAATGCAGAAGTGTTTCTTCTTTATATAAACATATTGATCATTATCTCTTTTGGATTTCTAAATTTTTTCATACTCAATAAAGATTCCATTAGCCAAATAATATATAGTTTTACTTTATCATACTTAATTTTTATATTAAATATTCCATACGTAACATTTTTAATAACAGCTTTATTGAAATATAATCCTCATACTACAAAATTAATCTCTTAAAGTGTGCAATTCAGTAATTCCTAGTATATTTGCAAAGTTGTATAGCCATCATGGCCATCAAAGTTTAGAATATTTTCATCACCCTCAAAGGGACTCCATACCTACTAGCGGTTATTTCCTGTCAGTGCATCCCCTCAGCTCCTAGTGACTGCTAGTCTGTTTTCTATCTCTATGTATTTGACCATTCTGGACATTTCATATAAATAGATTCATACAAATTGTGGCTTTTTGTGTCTGACTTCTTTCCTTTAGCATAATATTTTCAAGATTCATTCATGTACATAGCAATATTTTATTCCTTTTTATTCCCAAATAATATTCTATTGTATATAGATACATCACTTTGTGTTTATCCATTCATCAATTGATAGGTATTTGAGTTGTTTTTGCTTTTTTGTTATTATGAGGAATGCTACTATGAACATTTGTGTGCAGTTTGTATGGAGACATTTGTTTTTCATTCTTTTGAGTATTTCCTAGGAATCAGATTGTTAGACATGTAATGACTTCTTGTTAAACTTTGTGAGGAGCTGCCACACTGTTGTCCAAAGCAGGTACACCATTTTACATTCCCACCAGCAATGGTTCCAATTTTTCCACATCCTCTCCAACAGTTGTTATTGTCCGTCTTTTTTATTTCAGCCATCCTAGTAGGTATGAAGTGGTATCTCATAGTGGTTTTTATTTTCATTTTTCTAATGACTAATGAAGCTGAACACCCTTTTTGTGTTTACTGCCCATGTGTAAATCATTTTTGAGAGACATCTATTCAAATCCTTTACCTACTGTTTTAATTGGATTATTTCTCTTTTTTATTGTTCAGTGTCAATTGTTCTTTATATATTCTGGAGGCAAGACCCTTATGAGACAAATGATTTGCAAATATTTTCTCCCATTCTGTGGGGTGCCTTTTCACTTTCTTGATAGTGTCCTTTGGGACAAAAAAGTTTTTAATTTTGATGAAGTATACTTTATCTATTTTTATTTAGTTAGCTGTACGCAGTCACTGAAATCTAAGCTCGGTTACCTTAGCGGTGAGCTACTGATTGGATAGAGACTTAATTAAATGCCTTAAATCAATGAGTCTTCCAGACTTTGCCGAGGTGTTCTACTTCAGTTTTTTGTCACACACCGAATGCTCCTACAAGCTGTTACAAGTCTGCCGTAGGCTTCACTCTCTGCCTGTGCAGGACCTCAAGGTCAGCCAGAGATGAGAGATTAGGGGTTTTTCCTCTAACTCTAAAATGTAAAGAAAACACATCTTTTCTGAGTATGGCCCCAATCCTGCACATCTGTAGGGCCTTGTAGATTCCCAGGAATATGCAGATCTTTTCAAATCCCCCAGTGGACATCCCATTCCCTTTTTCTTTAAAAGAAATTTTTTTTGTGCCTATTGTTCTCATCAACTGGTATCTCCCTCAGAGAAAGCTGTAATGCTAAACAGCAGTGGTTGTTTCTGTTTGGTAAAGGCCTTAGGGAGAGGACTGTTTATGCAGACTGAGCTCCAAGCCTTGCTCAAATAAAAAAAGTCATAAAAATGAAAGTTTTCAGGGAGCTGCTAGATTGGTCAAATAGTGACAGTTCTCTGGGGATGGGGCCTTGGATGAGCTCCAAACTTGACCTTCCCCTTCCAGCTTCTGCTAGAACGACGGTTTACACAGCTAGCAGAATTGCAAGCCATCAGCAGCTGTGGAAAGAGAGATGCCACAAATCTCCCTGTTTTTCCTGAGATTCAGCCATTTTTTTGAGTAAGTGGTCTGTGGATTGGGGTGAGCTTTTGTCTATTTCCAGAGTTTTGAAAAAGTTGATTTTGACAATTTTTGCCAGTGTATTCTCTGCCTTTTATGGAAGAGAAGATTTTCTGGTCTTTACTCTGCCGTTCTGGAGGGGCTTCTTGGATTTGATTTTGACAGTGTGAGACTTTTCTTTCTTTTTTCCCAAATGGTTATGAGTTTGTCCCCATAGATTTGAAATGGTATAGTTATTTTTCTCTAATATATTGAATGCTTCTGGGCTTTAAAAAATCCTATTCTATCTCTAGGGCTATAAATTTTATCTGTAAGACCATATTGCTTTAATAATTTTAAGGGGGGTAAATATATAATTAAAGAATATAAAAATTAATGGACAATTAGAAGCATGAAGTACATAATTAAGAACTGTTGGTTTTAGCTACAAATAAGAAAAACATCACATTATAGCTTTACTAATTAAAAAGGTAAACTGAATTAGGGGCCAGCCCAGCGGCATAGTGGTTAAGTTCCTGCTCTCCACTTTGGTGTTCCAGGGTTCACGTGTTCAGTTCCTGGGCATGGACCTATAGACTGCTTATCAAGCCATGCTTCGGCAGGCACCCCACATATAAAATAGAGGAAGATGGGCACAGATGTTAGCTTATGGCCAATAGTCCTCAGATAAAAGAGGAGGATTGGTGGCAGATGTTAGCTCAAGGCTAATCTTCCTCAAAAATCAAAAAAGGTAAACAATTAGAAAAATATGTGCAAATTGAATTATTTTATATATAAACTCATATATTTCAGGTAAATACTAAAAACTTATATTTATATATTTAGAAATTTTAAACAAAACATGTCTTGTGAAAATCATAATTACAGGTCTTCCAACTTTATAGGACTAACAATGATCATTTTGATAATTGAAAAACAATATTTTAGTCTATTCACTTTGCTCCTGAATATAATTTTTAAAGAGAGTGAATTGTTAAATACATTTTAAATACAAACAGCTCATTTTATTTCATTTTACTGTTTTTCCATAGGACTTTGGAGATGATGGGTCCTTGTATATTACTAAGGTCACCACAACTCACATGGGCAATTACACCTGCTATGCAGATGGCTATGAACAAGTCTATCAGACTCACATCTTCCAAGTGAATGGTAAGAAATGTGCTGTTGCTGTAATTGCTTTTTGCTTCACTAGATACTCAAAGAATATCACAGGAAGGCAAGGCTTCAATTTTTTGAGTTTGGGCAAGGCTTCGATATTTTGAGTTTGGGACCTACTATTAACATAGAATATTTTCAATTAAAAAAAAGCATATGAGTGAATAAATACTGTAAATTTGTACCTCTTTTCTCATCATGAAACACTGCAGAGTAACTCATTCTAATTGGAAAATTAAAGCATAGGAAATTTAAATTACTTTTTCAGCTTTAGAATATCAACAATTAGGCAACCACATAAATTTGAGAAACTGAAAAAATTAAGCACTTAAATATTTTGATCAGATCATCTGTTTAGTTGATCTAATTAATGATATAAAAATTGTTATTTATATACAGCAAATTTTATACTCTTAATGGTTAACTTAATAGCTATGAACATTGACCAAGTAGGTTGATATCATTCTTACAATCCAAGACGTTTTATTTCTGATCTAATTCAAATTTAATTTAGTGAATTGATGATACAGAATAGCATGTATGATTCACTAATATGCTGATTCATTTTCATACTGATGTATATGTTAGTTTATGATTTACAAAATGGAGGGAGAAAGTTACTTGGATTTCTGTAGGAACAACAACATCCTAGTATAGTTGGCATCAATTAAGAGGAGAGTGTCAGATATGAACTTGGAGAGGTAGCCTGGGGTCAGATCACACGAAGCCCTGTGAACCTAGATAAATATTTGGATTCCCATTCTATGTGTAATGGGAAGTCATCAAAGTGTTTACTGTATGAAGTGACACATTCCAATTTGTTTTAAAATAACAGGAAGCACTGAGAGCTGTTAAAAAACTATTTTGATAGTCTAGGGAAGAGATAATGGTGGCTTAAAATATAGTACTATGGTGAAGAGGTGAAGAAGTGGTCAGATTCGGTATATACTTTGAACGTAGATCTGATGATATCACTGAGGAATGGCATATGAGTCTGAGAGAGACTTTGAAAAAAAAATGAACCCAAGGAATTTGAAGGAAGCATTTGGATATATGGTGGTGATATTAACTGCAAAGGAGAAGAAGCACATTTGGAGATTGAGTGAGATTAATACTTTTTTGACAAGTTAACTTCAATATAATTATTCATATGGAAATCACTTTAGTATGTAAGTCTGGAGATCAGAGGAGAGTGATAATCCAAAGTTACATACTTAGATAATATCAATGTGCATAGACTGTATTTAAAGCCATAGATGTGAGCTTGATGAGGTCACTTTAGGAATGATTATAGAGGGATATGAGATCAGAGGATTGAGCCTTGAAGCTGAGGTTAACAAGTGGAGAAAAGAGGACTTAGAATCAGCACTCTCTTATGGGAAATATGTGTCCTGGAAATCAATTAAGAAAATCTTGGGAAAAAAGTTGAAAAAATTGGGGAGTTCATGGTTTGACTATTGTTAGCACTCAATAGAAGCAGATCTGGGCCTTGGTTTCTAGTACAAACCCAGTTGGTAACTAGACATTGGTAAAGGTTTGGAAACCAACTGTCAAGGAAATTGGTGAAGAAAGCAGACAAGATGCAAAGAAGTTGATGTGTGCTGTTCTCAGTGGTCTCAGATGTGTGGAGCTGTACTTTCAGATATGGCATTTGTACCTGAGGACACACAATCTTGGGAAGACAGGACAAGTCTGTGTGGGAGATGTTCCCTATCTAGATGCTGCATCCACGGGGAAACGGTTGTTGTCGCAACCGTTTGTTGTGATGTTTTACTGACTAATGGCCTATTTGACAACACTAATGCTCTGTGATTTTTCGTTTTCGTTCCTGTCTTAGAGTTAGGAAGAAAAATTCTGTAATTTTGTTTCTGGCTACAATTGTTCTTTTATCTGGTATCCTCACTCTCAATCCTGGTTCTTCCAGTTTAAGTACCAACCGTGTCAGAGTTCTTGGTAGTTTGCAGAGCAGTGCATAGTTCATTTTCTACCTGCCTCAGAATCACTTGAAAAAGTTATCAAAAGTGTAGAACCCTGGGCTTCACCAGCACTCTCTGGAAGTTTGATTTGACATCTGCATTTTGACAAGCTTCCTAGGTCCTCGTGATGCATGGTAAAGCATGAGAACCATGCTAAATGGCTGCTCTTCAGAGTTTCTGCTCCTTATTCATGTCTGATACCAGTTTCTTACATAATTCACTCATCTGCCATGCTCCAGCTGAGAAGCCCAGGAAGAAAACTTTGAGGCAAACTGCAGGCTTTCATGTTGCAAAAGGTATCCTGAGCAGCGTTGGGGAAATGCATCTTCCCTATTTCATCCCCTCCGGTGAAGGAAATGTTAACTCTGTGATCTCAGGTATTTCTGAAGATGGGATATGGGAATAAAGGAATAATGAAGTCTCAGAAAGAGAGCCCCCGTCGCCAGTCTTAACGTTATGAATTAATTAAGAGGAATTCAATATTAGCAGTGATTGCCTAAGCCGAGCTCTAATGCTTTCCCTTTTCTAGGAACAAAGATTCCTGAACCTGGAAGTAAAACCAGTGTCTTTCTATTATCTCCTACTACATTTAGTCTGCTTCAAAATCCTTGGTATAAATGTCTTCCTGAAGGGATGGGGCTTGGATAGAGGAACAATGATATATCATTGCTGAACATTAGTTGAAAGTGAACAGAAAGAGAACGTTGTGATAGCTGGAGAGTGATGTGGGGTTAAGAGAGGGAATTTTAATGAAATTGCAGATATGGTAATCCTTTATACTGATGTGAATAATCCACTAAAGACGAAAAGCAGATCATCTAAGAGAAAAAAAGGGGAAAACTGCATAGTCAAGTTTTTTAAAAAATTGATGTATTCTAGTACACAAATGGAAGGATTAGTCTTTGGAAGATGAATAGTTTATCTGTTGAAACAGGGGGCGAGACAGACTGTTTGGGACCAGTTGCTCAGGACGGGAGCATGAAGAAATAATCCTCTTTGTGTTGCTTGGATTTTTTTCATTGTAATCAAAAATACCAACTATTGAAAGTGAGGAGTTTGAGAGAGCTGTAGTGGTTTCAGGAGAGGGCAAGATATAGAATGATTATCTTGCAGAGCAGGAGGGTGATGGAAATAGCAGTATGTGGTTGGTATGCTGGGCATATCTTTGGTGTTCCTGAGGTGATATATATTAGCATATTGTCCTTCGGTTGTGGTTGGCTGTGAACTTGCAATCATAGGAAGAAGATATTTGGATTTAACCAGTATTTTATGTTGTCAGGTGAGTAATGTCATCATTATCCTACGCTTTCCCTATTGCGGTTAGCATATGGTTTCCATTCTCAGTGTCATCCCATGTTTTCCAAATGGCAGTAGAGATTCCGCTCACCATGTTCATATTTCAACAGGAAGAAGGAAGAGAGAGGAAGGAAAAATAGCACCTGACACCTGAGAGACCACTTTTAAGAGAACTTTAATGGAAACACCAACAATAACTTCCACTGGTCCTCTCTAAATGCAGAGATTATAAATTGTGTTTCTTTGACCTTGGTATTTTGCCATCCATGACAATTAAGGATTCAATTAATTAGAAAGAAGGAAGGGTGGAGGGAATAAATATTGGGTAGGTAACTAGCCATCTTTGTCACAAAAGTGTCTGGTACATCAAAACTTTTTCCAAAACAGTAATAAAATAATGACACTTTATAGTAAAATATTTAGAAATGGTAGGATTAGCTATAAAACAGCACCCCTACAAGTGATTTGCTAAACAACTAATTTCTCCCTTTTTTGGTGTTTTCCTTTCCTTTAGTCTTATGGTATTTTATATTTGGCGTCATAACTTTAAACATGTGTTTTGTGTATAAATAAGTATAGTAAACTTGAGATCACTCAGAATATTGTTATAGGCCAAAAACAAAAGAATAGTTGGGAATGAGCTGTGACATTGGAAAAATACAATGAAAATGCAAGAAAATGCAAATTAGATAGCCAAGCAGCATATTTATGGACCCAATAAATCTCTAAAACTAGTTTAACTCATTTTCCACTCTCCATCCACTTTTCAAAAAAAAGATTAAAAAGACCTTTAGAAAATCAGGTTTTCACAGAGAATTTAACATATTTATCTTAGCAATTTGTCAATTAGTAATAAGAATAAAATATATTGGTGATTACCATAAAAAGCTCAGAAAATAGCCACGAGTTATTGGAATTTGTGAAAGAGTGTTTTTGAAGTGCACAGTCTATTTAAATATGCCAGAGTGCAAGACAAATAAAAGTCTATCAATAAACCTGTTTCTTTTCAAACAATGCAAAATTAGATTACTGAAATATGAGAGCGCTTCTGTGTCCTTGTCAGAAGAAACATTATGTATAAATCAAAGGAGCTTGACTCTACCAGTGGAATTCATTTCATGCTTTTCTTTTTCTTTTTACATAAAGCAAATCGTCTTTAGATCTTCAGCTTATGATACGGAATGTTTGAAATTTTAAAAGTCATTCAGTGTTTACACTACCCTCTGGGCAGAAAGCTTGTCCATATTCACAATAGACTCATATGTATGCTGTTATTTCTCTCTTGTTTGTATTGTTTAAGACCTTGCACATAACATCAAGTAAATTTTTTTCTACTCGTGTCAGAAACTTCTGCACAATGTTGCTGGTTCTATAGGATGTCTATATAGAACACCCCTGTTTTTCTCCTTCGAAGTTTGGAAACATCTCTAAGAAAGACACTAGAGCCAGACGGATAGACATCAAAGCATCGCCTTCTTTACTGACAAAGCTATTTAGAGAGAGTGGCTTAAGTCTGGGGCAACGAACGATGGGCTGCTTCTGGCATCCTAGACCCGAATTTCCTCATTGGGCCGCAGGTAGCCTTCCCTGCTAAACTGTATGGTCCAAATGCAGATGGGAATAAAACCTTCCTGTAAGCAGTAAGATCCCCAAATCAGGAAGTTAGAGACTAATTCCCACTTCTCACTCTTCCTCCCACTGTGAATTATCCAAGGATGAGAGAGAGAGAAGGCTTGAGGGTTACTCTGGCTCAGTGACTCCCTAACTGTGGTTCTTGGGCAAGCAGCATCAGCAGCTTGTTTGAAATGCAAATTAGCATGGCGTGCCCACTCCCACTGAAGCAGAGGCTCTGGGCATGAGGTAGAACAGTCTGCGTGTTTTAACAAACGTTTCTCATGATTCTGACAATAAAGTTTGAGAACTCCCGCTCTAGCAATTTTACTCCTTAGGAACATGAGAAGTGGGAATATGTGTTCCAGCTTTATTCTCTTAATTTTGACTTGAAACTAAGTTTACAGTGATCTCAGGAACTGGCTATCCCTTAGCGTGTGGGACCCGCTGTGTATCAAGTCAGTCTTCTCTCTCATGAAACCCTGCAGCTGACGGGATTGATGTTTGCTCCAAACCCCACCAGGGCCACCTCAGCTGTGGTGGACGTCCCCTGACAGCTTGCCACTTCAGGAGCCTATCTCATGCTACTCTTCCTAAGGACATTATTTGGCACAGGAAGCTCTACCGGCTGCACTCTAGGCAGCCTAGACATGCTAGGGATTCAATGCCCCCAGGGACATTCCTTAACCACTGAGCGACACAAGTCAAAGGGTAAGAAGCATAGGTTCCCACTCGTTCAGTGGGAAGACTGTGAGGCATTCTACAGGATTCTTCAGCGGGTCCCTACTAGAATGGGGACATTTTTGCCCATAGTGGTAACATGTGCATGATGGTAATGAATGCACCTTTTCCCTTTTCCTTTCTCTCTTTCTCTCTCTCTCTCTTTTTTTTTTTTTTTTTTGCTATTTTCTTTCCTCCATCTTACTTTTCCTACTCTCTGACTTGTGCTTCCTGGGATCACTTCCCTATTCACTATGTGAACCTAAGTTCTTTTCTCAGAGCTGCTTTTGTTGACATGTATACTTAGGAATGTCCTTACCTTAATAAGCATTGCCGCCCTTTTGTTTCTCTCCTGAGAGCTACTGGTGGGCTTTGAAATATGATAGAACAGTACATTAATTCACTAACTGCAAGGCCTGAAAATTCTCGCTCTGTTATTTCCCATGCTAAATTATGTCCAGTTACATTGTTCAATACAGCCCTTCAGAGCTGTTGCAGTTAGATTAAATCACGACATCAACATATTCCAATGATGCAATGGCAAGCAGAGAGATGCTCAAACGTTAATATAATCTAATTATTAAATTCCCAGAGAGAAATAAAACTTCAAAGATTAAAGTTCTAAAGAAATTAGTCCAAAGTAATTAATATCCAAAATTAAATTCTTCTGCCCCTGCAACTTCAAGTCTAAAGAAAGTCCAAAAGTTTTAAGTACAAGTCAAGTCCAGAGAATCAAATTCTTCCCTAATTTGTTTTATTCCTTTTTGGTGAGAGAGATCCTTGAAAAGCTTATGGCTTTGGAATAAGTTCAATATCTATATCCTGGGCTAATTCTCACTGGATTTAAGTGCACCATCTTGCTATTTGTTTTCAAATGGTCACATATGCTCTTTTACGATTATTTCCTTGGATTCTGCCTTCTATTGGATTGAATAACTTTTAGAAATTCTATCTATCTCCACTATTGGTTTATTACCTATACTTCTTTGTTTAACTTTTTTAGTTGCAGCTGTAAGCTATATTTACAATATGCAACTTTAACTTATTACTGTGTATTTTCAAATAATATTTTACCACTTCACATTAAAATAAGAACGGTAAAACAGCAATCTTCGATCTTCCCCCTTCCATCCTTTGTGCTAATAGTGTCAAACATTTTACTGCTATATATGTCATAAACTCTACCATACATTGTTTTATTTTTGCTTTAGATAGGTAAATATCTTTCAAAGAGATTATTTTTTAAAAAACAAGAGAATAAAATTTTTCCATTGACCATTTCTGATCCTCCTCATTCTTTCATGTAAATCCAATTTCTGAATTTTCCCTTGGCCTAATAAATATCCCTTAACAATTTTCTCAGCCTTTATTTGTCTAAAGGTATTTTTCAAGTTTTTCTTTCATTGAAAATATTTCTGTTGGATATTGAAGTTTGGGTAGGCACTTTTGGTTTTTGTTTTTCTTTTAACACAGATATTGTTCTTTTATCTTTAGGCTTGCATGGGTTTTATTTTAAAGATTTTATTTTTTTTCCTTTTTCTCCCCAAAGCTCCCTGGTACATAGTTGTATATTCTTCGTTGTGGGTCCTTCTGGTTGTGGCATGTGGGACGCCGCCTCAGCGTGGTCTGATGAGCAGTGCCATGTCTGCGCCCAGGATTCGAACCAACGAAACACTGGGCCACCTGCAGCCGAGCGCATGAACTTAACCACTCAGCCACAGGGCCAGCCCCATAGGCTTGCATGGTTTTTAACAAGAAGTTGGTTATATTTCCAGTCTTCTTGTAAATTTTCATTTCGCTGACTGCTTTTTAAGGTTTTCACTTTTTCAATGGGTTTCAGCAATTTAATTATGATATGGCTTGGTTTTGCTTCCTTTACTTAGATTTATGCTGCAGAGATTGATCAACTTCTTGGACCTTGGGGTATATATTTTTCAACAAATTTGGGGAAAAAAATTGGCCATCATTTTCAAGATTTCTGCTGTTTCTCAGTTAGGAATTCAATTATAGATATGTGTATAGATATTTTCCCGTAGGCCAATAAAATTTGTTCGTTTGTTTCTTCTCAACGTTTCCTCTTGCTGTACTTCAGCTTAGTTTCCATTGCTCTGATCTCAAGGTCACAAATCTTTTGTCTCCATGTCTCTAATCTGCTGTTATACCCAACCATAGTATTTTTAAAAAATTATTTAGGGTATTATATTTTTCAAGTTTAAAACTTCCATTTGTTTCTTTAATAATTTCCATTTCTTTCTGAATTTTGACATATTTTCCTATAAATCTTTGAACCTGTCTATACTCTATATTTTAGTGATCTTTTATGCTAATTTCATGATCTCTGAAATTTTATATCTCTACATTGATTGCTATTTTTCTTGCACCTGAGTCATATTTTCCTGTTTCTTCTCATGTCTGTTAATTTTTCTATTGGATGATGGAAATTATTGAGAGAGATTTGCTAGATTCCTTTGATAAGTGTTGAGTTCTTTTTGGCGTTAAGTTACTTTCATATCTGTTAGATCTTGTGAAGCTTTTTTTAAAAATTCTATTTGAGTATGACGAGAGTAGCCTCTCCACTAGGGTTTGTTTCATTATCCTTTTAAGATATAATGTTTCTGTAAGAGGTGTTTATTGAGGTCTCTTTAATCTGATTTTTCTATTAGGTCTCTCCAGTATGGAGTTTGGTTAATCCAACTCATATGTCACCTGTCCCTGTGTAAGTTCTTGGAGCTTTTAAACTTATAACTCCCTGGTGGTCGTTCTTTCCGTAGTCTTTGGACTTTGCCTGACTTTGTGAAGTTTCATTCTATGCATCAAGCTAAAGCCCCGACAGACTCCTATTCAGATTTCTATAGCTCTTTCTCTCTGCATATTTCTCTCCTCTCTGGTCTTCTGCCCTACGAATTGCAAGCTTTCCTGAATTCCATCTCTTTTATCCTTAGTTCAGTGAGCCCCTCCAATTCCCCTTCCCTGCATCAATGTCAGCTAAATGCCTCTAGGCAGAAAGTGGAGGCAAGTATACAGCTTGTCTCATTTTTTTTTCTTTTTTCTCTTCTTTCAGGGATCGTGATTTTCTGCTGCTGTTTTTCCAGCATTTGATAACAATTGTTTCATATTTGTTTTCTTTATTTATGGCAGAGGGCTGGTCTGTTATGTTTTCCATTATGACCTTATATCTCATAGGAACCATTCTTAAAAGATTGAGAGGCTTTATTAGTTAAAGACATGTTTTTGTATGACCTTCACTTGTAAAATTTCTGAAAGTTAATAGACATCGCTAATGTTGACAGCATCAACACTGTATCAAATAATTTTAGAAATTGTAAGTAGTACTTGTTTAGTTCTGAGAGTCTAGTACTTAATGCTGCCAAAAATCATAGTAGGTACTCAGTAGTACATGAATGGAGAAGAATGAACAACAACAAGGTTTGTTTTGGCTGTGACAAGGTATGAGTCTTTCTATATCAATTGCTCAAGGTTAAAGAACTTACACTTAATTGACGATAACCACCTATAAATAGGTTTATTTTGTCACTATGTGTGAAGACAAGACTATTTGTTGTGTACTAAATAATTTTCTATAGTTTTCTTAAGTATCAGAGGCCCAATTTTAGCCAGTCATGGCCACCCACATAAAATGACCTTTCCCAGATTTCTTTGAAGCTAAGCATTGTCCTGTGATAATGTTTTGGCCAGTGGCATGTGAGAATAACTAATATATTTAATATCTGGATTTTGACCATAAAATGGAAGATATGCGTCTTCCTTCCTTCCTTTTTTTCTGTTTCTGCTTGTTCACATACAGGTCTGACGGTGGTAGCTGGAGGAGGTATTTTTAATTTGGAGAAGGAAAATCATACTTTGAAGTTAGCAGAAGAAAAGTTTCTGGTGTGGCAGGCTGAATAATGTCTTTACAAAGGCTAGTGTATCTTAATCCCTGGAAGTTTTAAATGTTACCTTATATGGCAAAGGGGACTTACATATGTGATTAAGTTAAGGATCTTGAGATCAGAGTGTTATCCAGGTGGGCTCTAAATTTAAGGGTCCTTATACAAGGGAGGCAAGAAAGTCAAAGAAGGAACTAGGAAATGTGGTAAAAGAAGCAAGAGGTTAGAGTGATTTAATAAGTAGGTCATAGACTGAGGAATGCAGGTGGCCCCAAGGAGCTGGAAATTGCAAGGGAACAGATTTTCCCCTAAGACTTCAAGATGAGCCAATTCTCCTAGCACTTTGACTTTACTTCAATAAAACATTTGCACTTTTGGCTTCTAGAAATGTCAGAGAATAAATTTGTGTTGCTTTAAAGCACTAGATCTATGGTAATTTGTTACAGCAGCAATAGAAAGCTAATACACTGGATTATGCAACAGGATCAAGCTGCCAAACTGTCCTTTGGCCACATACAAGGGCTGATGATTTGTTTAAGCTACTGTATTTGGGTCTCTGTTCTAACAGCTTAACCCATATCCACACAATTAAGCCACCACAAGGCTTTATGACCACCTATCAGGATTTAGATCTTATTTAAGCCACCAACTATGTTGTTGCTTTGTTTCTTACAGCATTTCAACCAATGTCTTCTCTTTATTTATCAGGTTGATTTCTCATTTCTACTACAGTGCAGTTGTGGATTGGGGGAGGGGCTCCGTTTCATACAGTCATTCAGTCATCCAGAATCCTTCTATCTATAAACACTGTATCATGTGAAACAGTGTTCCATTTCCTTGTTCCAATCTGTGAACTATTTGTTACCTATCCATGAGATGAAGTATAGAAATTATGGGTAAGCTGTAAAAAATTTTATAGTAACTTCATATTGCTACATCATCTATGTAAACTATCTTATTTTCTGGTAACTAGAAATTGAAGAAAGAAAAAAGATTGCAATCACAGATTCACAGATAGTTGGGTTTTTTTGTGTGTGGGTTTTTGGTTTTTTATTTTTTTTTTTGGTGAGGAAGATTGGCCCTGAGCTAACATCCCTTGCCAATCTTCCTCTTTTTGCTTGAGGAAGATTGTCACTGAGCTAACGTCTGTGCCAATCTTCCTCTATTTTATGTGGGATGCCGCCCCAGCGTGGCTTGAGAAGTTGTGTTAGGTCTGCGCCTGGGATCCAAACCTGTAAACTCGCAGCCACCAAAGTGGAGTGTGTGAACTTAACCACTATGCCACTGGGCTGGCCTCCACAGATAGTTTTAGAATTGCTTCCCTAAGGCCTTGGAGTCCTCCACTGGATCCTTTGTGTTTTTTCAGCAGACAACAGAAGAGACACTGTGTGAAGGATTGTGTAGGAGGTTTTACAGGGCAGGCTTTCTGGTAGCAGCCAGCACTTTTGCCTACTTACCAGGACTCACAATTAGTGGATTCTATCATAAGGGAGTTTGAGAAAGGTAAGCGAACTCTGACATCAGAACAAAGACGCAGTACTTTAGTGTGCATCTAGCCTGATTTTGCCGCAAGAAGACAATGCTCATAAGCTTTCTGGGAGAAAGATCAAACCATGCAGAGTGCCACCTCTCTCCAAAAATGTTAAAGACAATCATATTGTCTCTTCGGAGCAGGCATTTTTGGACCCAGTGCCACATGAAATTACCTCCATTTGTGAAACGAGGTCCATAGGGATTTCTCCAAGGCCCCACATTGTTTCAGCTGGCATATATCCTTCAGCTGATTCGGAAACTAACATTGAAATTAATATTTCTAAAGACTGTGCCTTCAGGGGACTACTGCAGGCTAAACCTCGCCCAGAGTTCCACAATGTATCATTTCCTCCATTTAGAAAGTGCCGTATTTATTTCTGCTACATTTTCCCCTGCTTCTAATGCTCTCTTTCTTAGTTATTCCAATATTTCTTTCAGGAGGGTTCAGCCACTTTAACCATCTTCTTAATTGGGACCTTTTCCTTTTTCTTTTGGTAGGGCATTGTGCTAGAAATGTGTCTTCCTTCTTTGTTATTACTCACTGCTTTCTGGCCCAAATGTTTTTGTTCTCACGTATTTCTTTATGTGTTATCCTGTGGGATTTATCATGGTGAGAGATTTGAAAATATTACATCTGGGTCTGCCAAAAGCATTCACAGTTCAGACAAATATTTTCCACCTTCTCCTTACTGATTTGAGTAATCCCACCCAGGGGTTGTTCTTCCATTAGGACAATATTTAACCTATGCCCAGACATGATCCATCATCATCTTGACTAGATATCTTTTTGTGTTTCCCATCTTGGCTGTCTTCCTTCAGAGTCTTAATTCCATAGACTTTCTGGGCATGTGCGTTAGACACAGGATAGCTCCATGGCCACTTGTATTTAAAATACCTCCCGGGCAGACAGGAGAATTTTATACTGCTCTTCTATCTTTCTAACACAATTTTTTCCACAACTTGTGTAAACACTTGATAGAGATCTATGAAATATTATTCTTATTTTTGTGTATCCCCAACTTCACATTTATGAGGTCAGGTCATGGCCCTCTTCAATAGCAACTCCCAATGTCACTCAGATTAAAAGTCAGCCTTTTGAATGCCCTTCAAGTCCACAAAAGTTCTGATTTTGCAGTTTCTTCCTATCCTGTTACTCTCTCCCTTGCAAACTCCGCTCCAGCTGCACTTAATGCTCACTGCCTTCTTGGCCTTAAATGTAACAAGCAATTCAGTTGGCTATTCCCTCTGCCTGAAGATGCCTCAACCTCTTTCACCTCTTTGGTTAAATATCCTTTCTCAGTGAAGCCCATCCAGACTAGAGAATTTAAAATTGTAACTAGTCCCCACCTTCCTACACTAGGGGTCCCTCTTGACTTTGTTTATTGATAATGCTGTTACCTTCTAAAGAGTTGCGTGCATCCTAATGTACTATTTACTCTGGGATTTTTTCTCTCATATTTTAACATCTTTGAAATAGGGATACATTCTATGATACGGTTATAAAAAGCAACGTGTCTATTAAACTGGCAGCATTTTTTTAGTGGTATATAATAATAGCACCTTAGATTTAATTATATAAGGTAAATTACTTCTTTAATATGTTTATAGTTTAGTTTTGGTTTTCTTTCACTGGAGGAGATTCCTTTTCTCTCTCTCTCTCTGCTTTTAGGTGCCTAGAGCAGTGTACCATAGTTATGACTCATATATATGCTGAATGAATGCACAGGAATAGATGAATAAATGTTTCTCATTAGTTCCTGGGTCAAGATCCCTTTGAAGAATTACTTTCATTTGCTCTCTGAGGTTTTTCCACTCTCCTCTGTTGTCAGATTGCTGGGGTCTACCTACGGTTTTATTAAATAGACAACTAAAACATTTCCTCACTTTTTAATGATACTTTTTTAAGAGCCGGCTCTCCATGGTGTGTGTGCGTGGACTGGACTTCCAGATCGAATTCTCCTTTTCATGTGTCTGCTCCGTCCTCTCAGATATCCTCCTAAGTAAATCTCTCTTTCTCTAGTTTAATCAATGATTCTTCCTTTATTTTGTTTTCATTTTCTACTACTTGTGTCCTGATGGAAAATTAAAGTATATTTTTAAGACCACTTCAGTTCCTCCTTGACATCCTGAGCAAACCTAATTCTTAGAGATAGTGGAGATATGGAACTTTAATTGCTGTTTTAGTCTTTAAATTTGCAGTGCTTTCATTGAGCTGTTTCTCTATCAGCCCTTGAGATTTTTTCTCTAAAATACTCTTTACTTTGTCTATCAATAAAATACATAATCTTTCTTGGGTAAAGACACATTGTAGATCTCTGCAATCTAAAACCATGATTAGAGTTTATATAAATGAGGAAACCAGAGTACTTGTTCCACATTGCAGTGGGCTGGTGCTTAACAGCCTTCGAACAAGCCCTTCCTTGTAGAAGTCAGCCCTGCAAGATCCTTCTTTTGTAACTAAAGGTAGTTAATGGAATTGGAGTAGTCAGTTTAGTACTGCCTACCTAGGGCTGCTACTAATAATTTAAAGGAATAACCTATACTCAGTGCTTTGTAACACTAATGGAAATTAGCTGCCTGTGCATTAGGAAAAACACACAAAAACGCTGCCTGTAGACCTGGTTGTGAAACATAGCAAAAGCCACTTACTGATACATAAAAAAGGACCTACCCCTGCTTCAACCTTGATTGAAGCACCAGAGCAGAGTGCACCTGTGTAATTCAAAGTTGAACTATGACAGCCCATACACAGGGTGACCTGCTTCCTAAGGTCTGTGTTTGTTAGACAGAGCTCTGCCTGCATAAACACAGCTAGTCATTTATGGGAAAAAAAATCACCCAATGGGATCAAATCTAATTAGCCTATATTTACTGAAGCTTACGGCCTAAAGCCACTCTATATGAGGCTGCAGCATATAGAAACCAAGTTTCCTACTATAAAAAAAGAAAATCATCTCCAAGGCATACACAATCAAAGCTAAGTTACCCACTGTAGCCATTTTAAAAACTGATTCCTCCTGATGTTATTGTGTCAACCACACATTACCCTTTGTGAATTTCTCAAGGTTTCCTGAAGCCTGAGACGCTGGGCATTTAGGAGATCAATAAATAACACTACTCTCTTCCCCTCCTGATCTTGTCTTCAGAACCAGTGAGGGAAAGATGCAATAATAAGTCATATAAAGGACAAAATATCATCCGCATTACAGAAAAGCTGTCTAGAGCGTGTGATTGATATACATGGCAATTATTTAATTGCCGTAATTTAATTTGCCCACCAAGTCATGGGCATTGCTGGATAACCATAGATCTCAGCAGACAAAAAACAGAGCTGATCTTCTATTACCAAGAGAGCAGAACAGAATGTGTCCTCTTTGGTGGGCAGAACTAAAATCTGAGAAGTGGTGAGCTGAATATGTCACTCTTTCTCAAAACACACTGAGCAGATGCCAAAGTACCCCCTCCTCCCACTTGAGGACTTAGTAAGGGTTGGGGAGAGACACAGTACTCTACGTGAATCAAAGAGCTCTGTGGAGCCTTTTGTTAATAAGAGCAAACCTCTCAGGGAGATGACTCATTCTCAGATACTATAGTTTTGTATTCACCTACGATTGACTCAGCTCTAGCTTCACTCAGCCAGAATTCTTTTATGCTATAAGCGAACGCACTTATGTACTTTTATGAGTAAGCGAAGCTACTGAATCTTGTTTTTGAATATTACAGAATTTTTTTCCATCAAATTATAATCGATCATATCAACATGCATATTTAAATTAGCGTGGCATGGTTTACTGGACTAGTTTACACAGGTCGATAGGAGTGATCTTTCATAGACTCCTTTGCATATACAAGAACTAGGTAATGTTACAAAACACTCACGAGGTGGCCAGCACTTGAAGAATAGTATAATGACTAATTAATGTAATGATACTTGTATAACAAGAGAGTCGAAAAAAGGTTAATGTGGTAATGAGGCTTATTTGATCTTAAAGATTTAGCATGAGGGCACTCTCAAGATAGCTTAATTAGATTTTAAGCACCTTTTGCAATTTGCATGTGTATTTGTTAATCCATATGTTCTAAAAATAAATTTCACTTCATTTAAATTAATGGATTTGTCTAATCTCTTTCCCTGTGTTGTTTTACTGTTATTGGTAATAGTGTTTTCTTGAATTTTTCATTTAATGTGTACTATTTATGACTGTTTTTTCCATATTATGCTTAAATTGTAGTTAAATTCAAAATAGTAAACATTTTAAAGTTGAAAAAAACAATAGCTTAGTGTATAATTCCGACAGTTATGACAAGTCATAACTGGACTCATTTTATTAATCTTTACATCGTTTAGGATACTTTATTGTACCATACAATATATCAGTAAATTTGATTTCATTATTTGATACTTGTGTTATTTTTAAACTTGACCAAATGGAAAGAACATTTTAGAAATTAATTTAATAATGAAACAAAACATCATTTGTGGCAGTAATTCAGTCAACAGTACACTGGAGTTTTTTTTCTTGCTGTTATTGTTGTTGTTTTTGCTGAGGAAGATGAGCCCTGAGCTAACTAACATCTGTGCCAGTCTTCTGCTGTTGTATATGTGGGTTGCCACCACAGCAAGGCTGGCCAGTGGTGGAGATCCAAACCTGCGAACCCAGGGAGCCAAAGCGGAGCACACCAAACTTAACCACTATGCCACAGTGTTGGCCCTAAAGTACACTGTTTTCTGACATCCTGAGAAAATATAGAATTACATTTTCACATTCTATATTTAGGTTTTGATGAATTCTTAAAATTAATAACTTTTTATGCTTTTCTTATACTTATATGTGATTATTATTTATTTACGTGATTTATACTACTCATTCCTTATTCCTTTTTCAACGCAATTCATTCTTGTAGTACATTCATTCTCAAAGTCGTCAAGGCACATATACTGGCACGGGTGGGTCTCTCATTTTCTCTGGTCTGTCTAAGTTAGATCCGTTTTCTAAGGCTCAGTTCATTTTCCATGTTTTATGTGAAGGCATCTATGAGCACAGCAGCTCACCGTAACCTCTTCCACCTCAGACATCCTGCATGACTAGACATTTTTTCATTAGAAGTAATTAATTTGATTTTCCTACCACCTTTCCTTTAGGTTTTTAATGTATATAGAACTTTGTAATTAGATATCCAAGAAACAAGGGATGTATTTCATAAATTCTTTTCTTTCTTTATACGCTTAAGTTTCTATTTTGCAAATACTAAACAGTAAACAAACCTTAATCGATCTATTTTGTTTACTGAACTGGTGCCTTTTTTTTAATATGCTAAAGTAAATAATCAACTAAATGATTTGTGGACTAGTGAAAGTTGGCCACTCTGCATGTAAGCATGGTATTTGTGTCTCAAGATATGCTACTCTCACAGTGATGGAATCAGTGCTTGGACTCATCTCACAGCAGGTTAGGTCATTGATTAAATGTTCTGGTGGCACAAGCAAGGACATGGTCTTACACATATAGCCCTTTTGAAATTTGAAGTGTCAGACAAATACCAAAAGTTGTGTGTAAAGTGCTAAAGAAGAACTCTTTCCAAATGGGTCAAGAAGACATCCTGACTTGCTCAAATTTTCTCTTAAATGCAGGATTGCTACTCAGGTAGATAAATAATTATAAATAAGAGTCAAGTAGAAAGGCGTGATCATGCAGATGGACTTTTCTCCTCCAAAACCTACCTATATACTTATTTCAATATATTCATTGAGATTGGATTAAGTGCAAGGGGGTTTCAATTTAGTTGAGATTATTAGGCAAACGTACTTCTGAAAGTTTAATTCCAATAAAGACTCCATATTGATCAAGTGCCAAAAGATGTAATTGATAATTATAATGAATATGATGATGATGATAGACAAGATATACCAAAAGAAAACGAGAAATCAGTATGGATTGGAAGGCTCTGGTTATTTTATTGTTAATAATGTGGCCTGAGAAGCTCCTCTTTGCTTCCAGCTCCACATTTCTAGGTAAACAAAAATTAGTTGAAACAAGCTTTGCCAGAGGGTAAGTAGAAGGTTTTCTATACACTGTCATCTATAATAATGACTTTGGAATATGCTTCATGACAAAATGTAGATAATTTTGTCTGTCATATAGTTGCATCATGGATTAACAACAGGAAATACATCATTTGTGACTATCAGTAGTGCTCTATCACTATTAAAGGATAATTTATGCAATTAAATTTTGAGTTTCCTCCAACTCACTTTTTGATTTAAGACCACTGATTATTTTAAAATAAAAACAAGCAATAAGCAAGCAAATACCCAGTGATAGTACCACTCCCAACAACTGCAACAGGCATCTTCCCCACAAATACTAGTCTAAGTCTGACTGTCTTAAAAAATAATAAGAGGAAAAGATTTCTTAGAAAGAATCTGGGAAATTTGTGGATGATGACAATGCATTTTACAGTAATTATCATGTATTAAAACTTTAAGTATCACTTTTGCAAGTGAATATTTTAGAATAACACATCATTATGTTGAGGAAATAAATTGTTAATTGAAAGTTACTTTTCAAGCAGGAAGAAAATATATTATTTAATCAATTGATATATTTTAGTAAATATTTGAAGTTACAGTGCAGCAAAAAAATATGGTAAATAGTAGTGCCATCTATTGATAAAACTGAAAACTACAGTTTCTTCTCATGGAAAACTGAGACTTTTACATTAATAGGATATATTTCCCAAATTAATGATTTCTTATTTTTATGATTATTTTAAATTATTATTCTGTCACGTTAAATACTGGAACTGTGTTGAAAAATATGTGTGCGTGCATATGTGTATATGTATGCATATGTATGTGTGTATATACATATATGCACACATATATGTGATTAATAATGTGATATTTCTGATAATAAGTATTGGTTATTGGTTTAAGTTTAGTTATGCTGACTGTCACTTATTTGAATAATAATAAATTTAATCACCAAAGGAAATTAACTTTATTATTAAATACTTATTTTCTGCTAAAAAATTTAAGTAGTAAATACCTATATGTTGAACAAAGAATCACTCTCTCTCTTTTTTATTCATTCTATTTTAATATGCAGAAAATACTTTAACATGTAAAAATTTGCACATTTACCTTTTAGCACCCTCCGGTAACTATTTTAACGTTCCTTTTTCTTTCTAATTTTGGTTTGATTATATATAATAAGGGGTTATAATTTTCAAAATTATTAGATTGGCTATTCTCAATAATTCTAAATTATACTTTTAATTTTTCCAGATTTACTACAGTACACTTGGCTAGAACAATCTATGTGCTGTCTGGCCAAATTGTCAGGGTGAGATTTTATAGTTTAGGAAAGTTTGATTTTTAAAAATCTACATTAATAAGGGACAAGACTACAGAGAAGAAAGGAGCAGAAGGCAGTGGTAATATCCATTGACCTCTAGGGCTTGATCAGATTATATGTTGCAGGTGATGTTTGCCGGAGCATTTAACAGGTGCAATGGAAGGAGCAATGTAATTGACAAGAGCAGAAACAATAAAAACAAGCGTAGTCTTAATAGGGAGGAATTAAAATGGAGACTGAGGTGAAATCAGGGCCAACTTTGGCATGTTGTGGTGGTGTACTATTAGAGCATGAAGCTGATATTAAGCTCTCATTCATTTATTTACTCACTCTTATATAATTTATCTATTCTATAACAGTAGGTTGAAATCTATTATACACTATGTGGGATGCTGATGACCCAAAAGTGAACAAATGATAGTTATATTCTTTAAAGAGCTTTCTCTCATTCTTGATGCCAGTCCAGCCTCCTATATGTTGAATACTAGCTGCCCTTTCCTCAAAAGCTTTTCTACCCATGCTCAGATATCATAATAAATAGAGAAATCCATGGTGAGCAAAATAAGAATGGAACCACAAAGCTGCAAGAATCAAGATGGTGTGATACTGGCATAGGATACGTATATAGATCAATGGAACAGAATTGAGAAAATTGGAGAAAGGAAAATGGATGTAAAGTGGGGAAGAGCAAGGAAAAATACAAACCTGTGAGTGTGTCCATGACTCTGGCCTGGTAGTGATGTCAGTTCTCACTGCCTCCAACTTTGACAAGGGGAATGTCCCGAGATTCTGGCTCCTCTTCATACAAAACCAAATGGACACCATGCCCAGGGATTGGCAAAGCTGGAGGGAAGGTGGGGTAGTTGCAGGCCCAGCTGCTGCCCCATACGAGCAACAGGAGCCCCAGATAGGCTGCCAAACGTGTGAGCTGCAAGATCCTGTAGTGACCCTCCCCCAACATTCAAAAGTGGCTTTCGCTTTACTTCTGCCTACCAAACCTTGGACAAAATTTAAATTAAGATAACTCTTATGGTCCACCCTAACTAGAAACACATAAGAGCAGAAATTCTTGGATATGTAGTTCAGCCTAGCTAAGTTGAGACATTATAAAGGCTCTATTATTGTTACTTTTTTACTTTTTCTTCACACAAATCATAACATATTACGTCCACTGTTCTCGCTTTCTGTTTTTTGCTTTGTATTTTTTGTTATAATTCTCATATCATAAAATTCACCCTTTTAAAGTGTACGATTTAGGGTTTTTTTGAAATGTTCCCAGAGTCATGCAATCATTAACACTACCTAGTACCAGAACATTTTCACCACTCAGGAAGTAACCCTGTACTAAACAGCAGTCACTTGGTATTCAACCCTCCAGCCCCTGGCAATTGCTAATCTACTTTCTGTTTCTATGGATTTGCTTATTCTCACGTTTTACATGTATCTTCTATCTTGACTGTCTGTCCTGTGGACTTCAAGCCCCAGAATCAGAAAGGAAGACAACAGCCTAACAGAGGCTGTTTACTCAGCTTATACCATTGAATTGTGTAAGGTAAAATTCCTGTAGCAAATCCAGATAGATAGATAGATAGATAGATAGATAGATAGATAGATAGATAGGTAGTAGTCAGATATAGATAGATAAAATCTACATATAACAATATAATGTATATAGTTATATATATCTCTATATATGTAGATGGCTATACATATGTAGAATGATAGATAATGTATAATTATATATCTGTCAGAATGCATGAGAAACTGGTAACATATGTTAGTTGCTTCCAGAGAGATGGGAACTAGATAACTAGAGGATAGTGATGCGAAGGAGAAAAAGGGGTTAAATTTGAGAGAAATTGAGGAATAAATATGTTGTGGTAAACAATTATATTGTAGAATGGCTGGGAGGGTTGCTAATAAGTTAGAGGGACAAGTCACAAATGACTCCCAGTTTTCAAATTTGGTTAGATGTATGGTGGTAACATTATTTGCAAATAAACTTATGGGAAGCATGCCATTTTTGAGTAGAAAATGGCATTAGCTTGAGAGATAACCTCCACTAGTTGTTGATAACAGCAGCCACTACTAGAAGTGTAGAAAAAAACAAATCCTCCTGCCTATCAGGGCACATATCAACAGAGAGAAATGTCAAGGGAAGTATTAGGAAACCAGTGAGGATGCAGAGTACAGGGGACCAGGAACAAAGGATTGCCTGAGAAAGTTAGAATAGCATTTTGATGCTTCCAATGGGACGATTAATTCCCTTTGAGCTACTCAGGGTGGACTCTTCTCCACTAGAGAAATAAATCCTGTTTTATTGAATATGAATCAATAATATTTTTGTTAAACTTCTTATATTGAGATAATTGTAGATTCCTATGCAGTTTTAAGAAATAACAAAAAATGATCCTTTTATCCCCTTCTCCATTTTGTCCTATTATTAACATCTTGCAAAGCCATAGTACAACATAAGAACCAGGATATTAAAATTGATACAGTCAAGATACAGCACAGTTCTAATGACAGAAGGATCCCTAATGTTGCCCTTTTGTAGCCACACCCACTTTTCTCCTGTCCCCACCCCGTCATTAACCCTCAGCAACTGCTAAGCTCTTTTCTATTTCTGTAATTTGTTATTTCAAGACTGTTATACAAATGGAATAATACAGTATATATCTTCTTGGGATTGGCTTTTTTCCTCCACTTAGCACAATTATCTGGAGATTCATCTATGTCATGTGTATCAATAGTTTATTTCTTCTTATTGCTGAATAATATTCCATTACATGGATATACCAAAGTTTGTTTAACCATTTGTCTGTTGAGAACATCTAGGCTGATTCTGGTTGTTGTCTATTACAAATAAAGCTGCAAAAAATATTCACGTGGAGGTTTTTTTTTTTTAAGATTGGCACCTGAGCTAACAACTGTTGCCAATCTTCTTTTTTTTTTCTCCCCAAATCCCCCTGGTACATAGTTGTATATTTTAGTTGTGGGTCCCTCTAGTTGTGGTATGTAGGATGCCACCTAAACATGGCCTGATGAGTGGTGCCATGTCAGCGCCCAGGATCCCAACCCTGGGCCACCTAAGCGGAGCATGTGAACCTGACCACTTGGCCATGGGGCCAGCCCCAACGTGGAGGTTTTTATGTGAACACAAATTTTCATTTCTCTGGGATAAATACTCAGGTGTTTAGTTGCTAAGTGGTGTTGTAGTTGCATGTTTAGTTTTTTTTGGAAACTGACAAGAGAGCCTGTACCACTGTACATTATCACTAGCAATGTATGAGTCATTCAGTTTCCTTTCATCCTAGCCAGAATTTGGCATTATCACTATTTTTATTTTAGCCATTTTGATAGGTATGCAGTGATATGTTATTGTCATATTAATTTGCATTTACCTAATGGCTAATGAAGCCAAACATCTTTTCATGTGATTATTTGCCATCTGTGTATTGTTTTCAGTAAAATATCCTCTCTTGTCTTTTGACCATTTTCTAATTAGATTGCCTTTTATTTTCCTGGGAAAGATTCACTCTGAGTTAACATCTGTTGCCAATCTTTCTCTCTCTCCTTTTTTTTTCTCCCCAAAGTGCCAATCTGTAGTTGTATATTCTAGGTATAAGTCCTTCTAGTTGTGCTATGCGAGCTATCACCACAGCATGGCTACTAATGGACAAATGGTCTGGTTTCCTGCCTGGGAACTGAATCTGGGTTGCCAGACGTTAAGCACTAGGCCACCAGAACTGCCTCTACTCATTTTTTACTGTTGAGTTTTGATAGTTCTTTAAATATTCCAGATACCAGTCTTTTGTTGGATGTCTAGTATATAAATATTTTCTCCCACTCTTAGCTTGTTGTTTAATCCATTTCACAAGGTCTGTTCTAGAGCAAAAGTTTTAATTTTGGTGAAGTCTATTTATCAATTTTTCCTTTTGTGAATGGTGCTTTTGGTGTCAAGTCTAAGAATTCTTTGCTGAGTCCTAGATACTGAAGAATTTTTCCTATTTACTTTCCTAAAACTTTCATAGTTTTACATTCTACAGTTAAGGTTACAATCCATTTTTAGTTAATGTTTGTATAAGGTGTGAGATGTAAGTCAATAATAATTCATGACAGAAGGATAATTTATTAACACTAATAAAGGAGAAATAACAGCCTCCAGCTGTGAGTATGACCTTACAAGTAGCAGGTGATGGGAGGGATGACACAAGTCTGTGTAATTACAAATGGGACCACCTCTCCTATAGTTGCATATTTGCCTCTGCTTTGGACAACATGCATATGTCTAAATCCCTAAGTAGACCAGGAAAATAAAAGGATTTCCTGCTCCATCATATGATGGATTCAGAGTTTTCACTGGTCCTGTTTCATTTTGTCCAGGTTTAGAAGTGGATGTGGGGAGCAAAAAGTAGTAAGGATGTAAAGAAATTCTAAGACTCTATTTCAGAGACAGATGGTTATTTTTTTGAGTTGTAAGTAGCTGTTATTTAATTCTTGATGATAACTTGAAAAATAAGGTTTTCATATGACAGTTAAAACATGGGAATTTCACAATAGCAGAATTTAAGAGGAAGGAATGCAAAGGAAATTTATCAGTGCAATAGAAGTAAGGAAAGGTCAGAACAAAAGAGGAAACAGCACCAATGTCAAATACATTATAAGTATAAACTAATATGAAGAAATTCAAACAATTACCATATTTATCACAATTAATATGTATGGGTTGAATTTCTGCATCAAATCAAATGGTTAAGTAAAAAAATTCAGCTACGTGACATTTGCAAGAAATACCTAAAAACAAAAGATGAAAATATATTAGTAATAAAGTGATTGGTCAATACATATGTAGAAAATAAATAAAATCAATGGTAGTGTATGTATATTTGCTGAAGTTTTATTTGTGCTAAACCCATTGACTAGAATAAAGAAAAATATTTTACCATAGTAAAGAATGTATGATGAACATATGAGTTAAAACCTTTTGTGTGCCACATATATAGAATAAAATTACATCAAGCAAAAAATAAAAATCAAAGGATTTCTTGATAAAATTATAGCAATAGTGAGGATTTTAATGAATGATTAAAAAAGGAATTTGACAGATAAACTGAATAAAATATAAGCAAAAATAAAGAAGATTTTAATAGCTCAATGAGTATGTTTGAGATATATATGTTGTATTTAGATTATAGATAGATAGATGGGTGGCTGGATGGCTGTAGCGTTAGTGCTCTCCTTTTATCTTTCTTTTAAATAATATATTTGACCACAATGAGATTAACATTTTTAAAAAGAATCTTGTGAGAGTCAATGCTGAAAAGTATTCCGTAAAATTAAAATACCATTGTCAGAAATTCTACATTAGATATCAAAGGAGTCAGGCTACACCCTACAATGCTTATTTTTAAAATACTAACTAATAAAGCAGAAATTTTCTTAACATCAAAACAAGAGAGGCTATCACATATCATTTATCTCCACTGTTATTCAAATTGTTTTGGAATTTCAAAATATAAATATTACAAAACAGACAATTTTTTATATATATTCACAGATGATATTATGGCTTACCTCTGAAACCCAAGGGATAAAGATGTAAAAGTATTTTAACTAAAAGAAAATTAGGGCTCATAGATATATAACTATTTATGAATATATGCAAAAGACACATTTTCCCTTAACAGCAAAAAAAGAAAATGTTCAAGAAAAAAAGTTAGCAGGAAAATTCAGATTCTAACTTAAGAAAACTATAAAATTTTATTGAAAGACTTGAAAACTAATGTAAATAATCGTGTTCCTAGATTGGGAGATATCATATGTTAAAATAATTGTAATTATTCAAAATAAATACAGAAGATAAAACACTTACTGTACAAATAAAGAATAAAGGATCATTATACATTTCTCTAGTTGAATAAGTATTCCTACATATCAACAAGGAAAAAATAGGTAAAGGTTATAAATAGACCATTCATGGAAGGAATCGAAAGGCTAATGAGAATAGGGAAACATACTCACCCAGGTAGCAATCAATGAAATTTAATTTATTTAAAATGAAGAAGCATTTGCCAAATTAGGAGGATTAGTAACATCTATTACAGATGAATTTGTGTATATTGACCCTTTCATAAATTTGTTAGTTTAGGGAGAAGGGATTCCTACAAAATGTTAGTGTAGTAATTTAGCATCCAATTTTAAATGCATACATTTTTAATGCAGCAAGTCTTCTTTCATTCAGCTAATCTAAAAAATGAAAGCTACAGTATGTAAACACAAGGATGATTTTTGTGCCCAATTATATAATATATTATATGATATATAATATATAATAATAAAACTGTCTCCTGAATCATCGATATTAAAATTGAATAAATTATCATACCCTCATACTGTGAAATATTATTAATCTATTAAAAATAGTGAGCTAATTTATGTATATTACCCTAAAATATATCTAAGATATCTAAAATGAAGAAAAAATCCAAAGTAATATACAAAGACTAAGTCCATACTTAAGAAACAAACGTGTGCATATATGTTGTATAAGGACAGAGATAAAACTTAAAGTACATTGAAAGGTTAAAACTCATCATTTCAAAAATCTGGTGAAGGGGCTGGCCTTCTGGTTGGGTTCCCATGCTCTGCTTCTGGCAGGGGGTTGTGGTTCAGATCCCAGGCACGGGCCTGGTACCACTCATTGGGCCATGTTGTGGTGGCATCTCACATCAAATGGAGGAAGATTGGCACAGATGTTAGCTCAGCGACAATATTCCTCAAGCAAAAAGAGGAAGGTTGGTAACAGATGTTAGCTCAGGGCCAATCTTCCTCACCAAAAAAAAAAAAGTAAAAATCTGCTGAGGGAGAAAATTAATATTCTATATGCTTCTCTATATTGTGTTTTTAATAATAAATATGACTACATTAAGAAATCAATAATATAGAAGAAATTAAAAGTAAATAAAATATATCCAATGTGAATCAGTAATTTATATTTTTATGCATTTGTTAATGATTTTCTACATACATGATCTTTTTTTTATTTCAAAAATTCTTTGAGGTAATTATTATTAATGTGCTAATTTTATGATTGAAGAAACCACGACTCAGAAAGCTTAGGAAGTTTCCAAGTACATGTGGCTGTATGTGTTGAACATGGATCTCAGGCTCTGATTGGTGTGGTTTCATGTGGTCCAAGGATTTGGTTAAAGAAGGAATAGATTTTGATCACGCTTCTATAAGATAAAAAAAGTAGATCTTGACTAGTGGGGGAAAAAACCTGTGAAACTGTCCATTAAGTTAAGGGATATTCTTAAAATTATCAAATGCGCTAATTCTAAAGTAGCATTTAATTCTCCTCAGAGTAGAGTCAGCAAGTTTATATGTGTGCCATGCAATATTTTTACTGAAATAAAAACCTAAAAATGCTAGTCAACTTAATGATGAAAATTTAAATAATAAATTGTTTTAATGAGAAGTAGTCATGGGGCCGACGTGGTGGCATAGCGGTTAAGTTCTCACACTCCACTTTGGCAGCCCAGGGTTCACCAGTTCAGATCCCGGGTGGGGACCAAAGCACCGCTTATCAAGCCATACTGTGGCAGGTGTCCCACATATAAAATAGAGGAAGATGGGCACAGATGTCAGCTCAGGGCCAATCTTCCTCAGAAAAAAGAGGAGGATTAGCAGTGGATGTTAGCTCAAGGCTAATCTTCCTCAGGAAAAAAAAAGAAGTTGTCATATATTTTCTCTTTGTTTAGTAAGTATTACTCTTAGTATGATTCTTACATAATTTTTTAAGGCTACAGTTTCATTTGTACTTTTGTAACAAGGATTAGCCAGCCCTAGTGGTCTAGTGGTTAAGATTCGGTGCTTTCACTGCCACAGCCTGGGTTTGTTTTCTAATCAAGGAACAGCCACACTAGTCTGTCGGTTATCATACTGTAGTGGCTGTTGTAGCTGTGATGCTGAAAGCTATGCCAGGGCCATTTCAAATGTCAGCATGGTCTCCTATGGTGGACAAGTTTCAGCAGAGCTTCCAGAACAAGACAGACTAGGAAGAAGGACCTGACCAGCCACTTCCAAGAATTTGGCCATGAAAACCCTATGAGGAGCAGCAGAGCATTGTCTGATGCAGCATCAGAAAATGAGAAGATGGCATAAGACCATGCAGTGTTCCACGCTGCTGTGCACAGGGTCACTGGGACTAACAACAAAACTTAAGGATTGTTTTTGACGGTTATTCTTGAGTAAAGTATAGGTAAAATAATGTTTGCTCAAAACAAAGTTTACTGCTACTTTATTCAACTGCTTTTTCAAATTAAGTATCCTCACATATTTAGTAAATTAATACTAACGCTTGGTGTCACATGACTCTCTCCAACTACAGGTAGATTGCATTTACAATTCCTATTAAGAGGCGCATTCTGAAATTAGGATATTATATTTATATTCCTCAATTTGTTAGCAAATGTAAAATTTGTTCTAAGATAGGTAGGTTCTTAAGAAATTACTTCACATTGATAAAACTGGATTTCAACACATGATAAAATATATATATATATATCTCTTATACAGAATTATAGACTAGCTAAGTGTGGATAGCTATAGATGAACTTAATTGTCTAAACTGGTAGGGTTTTTTTTTTTTCTTTTTACATAAATTAGTTTGCAATCAAAAAATCCCTGAACAAAATTATTTTAATTTGTAATTTTCATCATCTGCTCTATTGAAAAGATTTTCACCAACATCTGTACCAACAACATTATCATGAATCTATTTCTTTCTATTTGCGAGGCATTTTATATTTTAAAGTGTTGTCACATATTATTTCATCATAATGTTCACTTTGCAAATGAAGAAGCAGATACTGACAGAGGTGGAATAAGTCTCCCAAAATTACATAGCTGGTCAATTCCAGGTTGTGATCTAAGATCCGCTTCTTGAGTAATCCTGTCTAATGTGAGGTGTTTTATGTTTTGTAGTCTTACATGTTCTTAAAGTTCTTCCACTTCCTACCTAAAGGATGGAAGCAGAGAAGGCTAGCTAGAGTAACAGCTGTAGGAAAAGTTATGAACAAAATCTTTCAAAATCATATATTTTGTTGCCACGCATATTAATATTATATTGAGTGGCATATGTTTTCCTTATCTTTTTAAGTTCTAACTAATGCAATTGTTTTTCTTACTTCCAAGTCACAAAAATCACCTTTTTAGAGTACACACGCACTTACTAGTTATAACCAATGGAGTGCAAATGTGAATGAAGAAGAGTTTAGAAGATACACTTGACCTGTTTAGAATTTCTTTAGAGGTAGCTTTGAAGAAATCTATTCATATGTTGTATTTAGATAGTTTGTATTTACACCTTGAACATTAAGCAAGTTTTCAAAATGTGTATCTTGCTTCCACTTTCCTTTCTCTAGTCCTGGCAGATATTGCTGATCGATTATAGTTTTCTTTCCTATTGAATCCACACATGGGCTTAGGCTGCTTCCAGTTCATATCTCCAAGAAGTCCATTTCTACTAATCAATTGCTACTGACTAGTGAAATTAAATATATTTGCCATTTTTCTTGTTAAGCCCCGTCTTACGTATAATGGGCAAAAAACATTTCCAAAAAGCAAGTTGTGGGTGTAAGACACCTCGGGTTTTCCGGCTGACTTGCTGACTTGTGTCTAGCAGTGGGCTGAGAACTTGCTATACATTGTTTCCTTTAATCCATTTAATCCCAGGCAGGGTTTCAAATTTTATAAATGGGGAAATTGAGACTCAGAGAAATTGGATATTTTATCTCTCAGAGCATAGCAGTAAGTGTTAGCGATAGATTCAAATTTTCAGGTTGGGTAGGGTTACTATAATATATTCATGGCACGATTCCTGCCTCAAATAATTTGAGATCTTCTGACGAATTATTTAATTTAAGTATACATTAAATCAAAGTAAATAAAGTTCTAAGAAAAAACCCAACATCCACCATGCGCCAAGCATTAAATTTATACTGTTTTTCATTAATTCTTGATTTTATTTTTCATACATTTAGAAAAACATCACCCTACGTATTATTACCTTGAATGTTATTGTTATGTTTCCTGTTTCAGAGAGGATTTCTGAAAATGGTGGCTTTTGAGACTTAGAAATCAGGGATTAAAAGGGGTTAGTAGAATAAATCTAAGTTAAACTAGGATGAACTACTGTCCTTTTCAAAATAGTTTAGAAAGTTGTGATTTGTTGCAATACTGTAGGATAACTAGGAAGATCTAATAAAAAATCACAAAAGTTTATGACCATAAGTATGTTGCTGTTAATTTATATTTTGCCTCCATCATTTGTCGCATCCTCTACACTTTTATGAAGCTGCAATAATGGGATCAGAGAGTTTTGTAATATTGACAAGAGGCAGTGTGAAAGTCATGAATATAAAAAGACTGCTTTGGGACAAAGTTAAAGAGAAATTGATGGCTTTAATAATGTCAGAGACAAAAGGCATTGGACAAGCTCAGTAGCATTTAAAATATTTATTAAACCTAGTCTGTAATTTTTCATAGCAAAGTTGCTTTAATGACAAAGGAAGTCGTAATACAAACAGAACAATCCAGATGCTGCTGTGAGTCAGCACTACTTCAGAGACATTTATATTCTTCCCCTCAAGCTTTCTTAGAACCTTCTCTAACCGTTGCAGCTGTGTGAATAATTTGTGGAGGAGCAGGGATAGAATCCTTCAAAAGAATAGAAGACGATGGCATCAAGAAAAGGAAAAAATACCTAGTGTTTAGTTGTTTACATACCACTGACCTGACGATTCACCTTAAATTTATTTTTGTTTCCACGTAGAGTGAAGTCACTGTGTTGGGTCAGTGCTCTCTGCCACCTGACTAAAATCAGGCCCCCAAAGTACCCAGGTTATGTTGTTTTCATACTTTGTGGCAATAGTGCAGCGACTTCTAAAGAAAGCTCACAGGATGAAAGTTGCAGGATGAAAAAGAAGGAGGGCTCACTATTATAGAGATCTATTTTCTTCCATTAGATCCTTTCTAATATTAGATTGAAGGATTATTAGATTAAATAGATTCTATTAGAGCCTTCCTAATGTTGAGAAAAGCACTGATTTATTCTAATACAATGAAGTTATTATGGACCTTTGAGAAGTATATTCATTGACTTTTACCCAGTTTTATATCTATTATTATTATTAAATATTTTATGGTTTTGAGCTGATAAATTGATTCCATGTAGACTTCAAAGTTTCCAGAAAGAAAGTCTAAGAAAATATAATTATACTTTATTTTCTTTAGCTTATCTACCTTTTGGATATCTAAATTTAATATACTTTAGTAGCAGAACCCCTTTCCATTTCTAGCTTCTATAAGTAGTTAAAAAGTATTAGCGTGGGGGCTGACCCCACGGCCAAATGGTTAAGTTCGCATGCTCTGGTTTGGTGGCCCAGGGTTTCACTGGTTCGGATCCTGGGTGTGGACATGGCACTGGGTCAGCAGGTCATGTTGAGGCTATGTCGTACATAGCACAACCAGAACAACCTACAACTAAAATATACAACTGTGTACTGGGGGGCTTAGGGAGAAGAAGAAAAAAAAACATCGTCAACAGATGTTAGCTCAGGTGCCAATCTTAAAAAAAAAGAAAAGAATTAGCTTTTTATATATATTCTTAGACCAACTAGTCTTCCAAATATAATTATTTGCGTTTTATGACCTAAGAACTCTTAGATAAATTAAATGCAATTTTATTACTTTAGTTTAATTTAGTCACATGGTGATATCCTTTACTTTAATTGGGCGTTAGAAAGAAGAAGTTCAATTTCCTTGAGAAGTTACATCTATTTGAGATGAATTACTAATACTTCTCTAAAATACTATCAATGCATTGATAATTCATTTGAGCTTTACATTTTAGAGTACAATTTTTCAGGGATCCCTAATATATCTTATATACTTCTGCTAAAAGCCTAACTCAGAATTTATATTTAGGTTCCAAGTAGTCAAATTCCAGTAGATAATTCTTTGGGACATTTACCTTTATGATCAGTACTAAATAAGACAATTTAGGCTAAGAACGCATTTTTTTCTAGTGTTCCATTTGGCTAATTTCAAAACTTGAACACAATAATATATAAAAGTCAGTCAACATCTTAATATATAAAAGAGAGCATGTGAGTGATGGGGAGAGAGTCGCCTAGCACAATGGACTGCACTCAGAAGTTGCTCAATAAATATTTGTAAATTGTTATCTTAAAACTCAAAATAAACAGATCAGATTTTATACTTCAATTTTATTCATGAGTAAAATTCATATCTTTACATCCTCTTGTATCCCTTCCATTTTAAGGGAGAGAAACTGATTTGGTTATGTTTCATAGAATATAATTGAATAATATGTAATCTTAACTGTTTAACATTTGTATGTATATATACATACAATATTATATTATTTAATGTTGATATTACTTGGCTTTATTTCAAAATATTGTATCAAAGCCAACTAGTTTAAATGGCTTCCTGAGTTATTTTAGTGAGGCATTGAATAGCACTGGGGAATTTTCAGTGTATAGACTTACTTGTAAATATCATCTTTTGCTTAAAATGTTAGGAGACTTATTTAAAGATTTTCATGATAGTGAACACAAACTGGACTCTACATCCAATGTGAAAACCCTTTTGTGGTCTTCATCATTTTCTTTTTTCATGCACTGCCATTAGAAAGGGAAGAGAGGTTCATAGAGTGCACTTCTTAACTAAAAATGACTGTAACAAAAGGCTTGAAATGTTCTCTGGAGGATTATTGACTTTTTAATTCAGCTGCCATCAATCCTCATTTATATTTCATAATATGTATCCCAGGAAACATAACCTACTCTTAAATGTGTAGTTTGTCACTGAGGTTAAATAGTTGTTATGCCAATCACTTATCCTTCAATTCTACCTGAGTTTAGAGATATTTTGCAGACCATCACTTGATACCAATATACTAAATGCAAAGCATAGTAAATGAGAGTGTTGTTTTTTTCCAAAACATATATTATCTATTTGGGTATAAAAGTTCAATGTAACAAAAATTATTGTTCATTGTTGTTCTGTCAGTTTGTGTACAAATGATAAAGTAGAAACTGCTAAGAATGCAGGGGGAAATTGAACATCTCATTTGAAAGTTGTCCTTTGGGGAGTAACAGTGAGAGTATAGGTGACCCATATAAGTTTTTTTCTTTTTTTGAGGAAGATTGTCCCTGAGCTAACATCCACCACCAATCTTCCTCTTTTTGCCGAGGAAGATTGGCCCTGACCTGACATCTGTGCCCATCTGTCTCCATTTTATATGTGAGATGCCTGCCACAGCCTGGTTTGATAAGCGGTGCTGGGTCTTTGCCCGGGATCTGAACCGGCGAACCCTGGGCAGCCAAAGCAGAGCAAGCAAACTTAACCGGTATGCTTTCAGGCGGGCCCCTCATATGGTATTTATATTTTCTAATATGAATGATGTAGAGTCTATTGTTAGCATTGACTTCATTGATGTGCATCCTTTGGGGCTAATTTTGAAATATATTTTGTTGTCTCAAATTTTTGCTATTCTGAAGAGTGTTGCAAGAAACATTGATCTTTCCTTTGGCTCTAAGTTCTGTGGCAAGATACACTTTCTTTTGTTAAATATTTATTGATCATAGTTGTCCATTTTGGCTCTCAATATAAGTCTTTTTAAAAAGCTCATCTCCTAATCATCAAGCTGTTAAGAGATTAGAGATTAGGTCTGAGTATTTGAAAGAGTCTCTTTACTCTGGATCCTACAATGATGTAGTTTAGCTGGAAGCATATTAATATATCTCTCCAAAGATTTATTTGAATTTCCAATATAGTAAAATGTACAAAAACTACTCTGTTCTAGATATAGCAAAAGAGCCTAAACATATACTCTATGTCACCAGGAAAGCAAGTGCAGAAGTATTATGAGAACTATTTTTGAAAATGTATTTGACATTTCAAAATAAGCCATTTAAGTAGTTATCAAGAGAAAAAACTCAGATCTTGCTTTTGCTCCCCATCATTGTTGTGGATGTTTGTGTGTGTTGTGTTTGTTTTGAATTGTATTTAGGAGAGAGGGGAAGGGTGTTGCAGAATTCTGGTGCTCAGAGCTTTGGAAGTCTATTATTTTTCTGTTCCTGAGACTATTAAAGGCAATACACAAGGTCAAGTCCAAGCTGCGAGCTCAAAGGATTATTTGCCCTTTCTGAGGACTCCTCCCCCTGAGCCACTTTCTCTTTGTGTTATAATTGATATGAGTCTGGTTTAAGATCTCTAGAGTATAGCCAAAAGGGGAACTAAAGGGCCAGTATAGTGATAGACATATCTGTAGCCTGACCTGGTGGCTTCAACCGTTCCTTTGGTTTGCGTTGCTTTTGCAATTTCAATAAATCTGGAAGGCCAACATTTATTCGTTAGTCACTCATATAGTCAATTCGTATATACAATGGCTCCTCCAGTCCCCTAGAAAGAAGAGTGGTGAAATTAATTCTGGGCTGGATTTGAGGGCCTAAAAAGAGTCTCACATTGGTTACTGACCTTGCATCTTTGACATGCATTCTGATGAGTGAAAACAAAAGTTAGGTAGTTCAGAGTACTACATGCATTATTAAGCAAAGAGCAAGATGGTACAGGTGAACAAAACTTTTCTGTTTATTATCTTTTGCTAAGATAGCTTCTGCAGAAATTTCTTCGACTCAGAACTAGAGTGTTTTTCCGTATTTACCAAGTTGTAGTTAGCAAATGCTAAAGTGTGAGTGTGAATAAGAGATACGTGTGATAAACCTGTAACACACATCCTGTGGACCACTTGTGGAACACCTGTCCATGCTCTATAGTTCCCTAGTCATTCAGCTATGTGTGGGGATGGAATAACTGAATAAGGCAAAACCTCTTCTATAAAGGAGCTTATTTTATATATATATATATATACACATATATATACATACACATATATATGCATAATAAATTATCCTACAATTTAGGAGCTTAAAACAACAAACATTTATTATCTTCTGAAAAAATAGGAAAATAGAGATATGAGATAAATAGAGAAATGAAATAAAAAATTTGAAAACAGCTTAGATTAGGTGGTCCTGGTATGAGGTCTTTTCTGAGGTTGTTGACGAGAGCTGCACTCATCTGAAAGCTTGATTGGAGCTGGAGAATTTACTTCCAAGATGGCTCATGCACATGCCTATTTGTACTTTGCTGGTTGTTGGCATGGAGCCTCTCTCTCGCTTGAATCGTGAAAATCTCCATAAGGCTCTTTGAGTATCTTTATGCTGTGGCAGCTGACTTCCCCAAGGGCACGTGATCCAAAAGAGAGCAAAGGCGATGCTGCAATACTTTTTATGACCTAATATTGGATATCTTGCACCATCACTTTGCCATATTCTATTCGTTAACAGAGGGTCATTAAGTCCAGGGCATATGTAAGATGAGGAAAGTTCCTCATCTTATCCATCTTAGAACTGATTGTTTGTACCCTTTTAAAGACAGAAGCGTCAATGGATTTGTACAGATATTTTAACACTACCAAGGAAATGCACCCCTTCTTTTCTATTCTCTAGAAGAATTTGTGTAAGATTGGTGTTATTTCTTATTTAGTTTTGGAAAATTCTACAGTTTTCTTTCAATAAAGGTTTTTAATAATGTATTAAATTTCTTTCAATGTTATTGACTTTTTAGATTTTGTACTACTTTTGTATAGAATCTCCTAGAAGTTGGTGTTTCTAGAAATATGTTGATTTTAAATTCATGTATTGGCATGAAGTTGATTATAATTTCTTTTTAGTTTCCAGCATTTCTGTAAGAATTTATCTGTGAGTCTGACTTTTGTTACTTTGTGTGTCATTTTGTTTCCTTGGGTTGCTTCGTATGCTTTTTCTCTTTTACTTTGATATTCTACAGTTTCACTATAATGTGTATAGATGACCAGGATTTTAAGTTCCATTTAGAAAGATGATTGATTAGAATTAATAAGAGTCACATATCTAGTAATATTGGAAGCAGAAAGTTCTCCAGTGATCCAGATCTCACTTTTAGTTTATCTCTTCAGTTATGTCTAATACGTGTTTAAGCCATCTCATTTTTAATGTCAACGATTACATATGTACATATTTATATTTGAGAATAAATTTGAGATAATTTTTCTTTTTACCACTAATTAATTCAGTGTGTGTTTTCTTAAAAGAAAGTGATTTGGGGGATGGCCAGGTAGTGCAGTGGTTAAGTTCACATGTTCCACTTCGGGGGCGTGAGATTTGCAGGTTCGGATCCCGGGTGTGGGCACGGCACCGCTTGGCAAGCCATGCTGTGGGAGGCATCCCATATGTAATGTAGAGGAAGTTGGGTACAGATGTTAGCTCAGGGCCAGTCTTCCTCAGAAAAATGAGGAGGACTGGCAGCAGATGTTAGCTCAAGGCTAATCTTCCTCAAAAAAAAAGAAGTGACTTTATCCAATCAAAATACAATTATCAAATCAGGAAATTTAACATTGATGGAATATCCTTATCTAGTCCACAGTCCATATTCGTATTTTGACAGTCTTCCCAATAATACCTTTATAGCTAATTCTTTCTGGTCCAGCATCCGCTACTGAATTTTACATTGCATTTAGTTAATATTCTTTTTTTTCCCCCTGCTTTTTCTCCCCAAATCCCCCCAGGATATAGTTGTATGTTTTAGTTGTGGGTCCTTCTAGTTGTGGCATGTGGGATGCCGCCTTGGCATGGCCTGGAGCAGTGCCATGTCCGTGCCCAGGATCCAAACCTGAGAAACCCTGGGCTGCCGAAGCAAAGCACGGGAACTTAACCACTCTGCCATGGGGCCGGCCCACATTTAGTTAATTTTCTTATTTAGTACCTTTTAATCCAAAATCTTTCTTCAGCCTTTCTTTGTTTTTCTTTTCTTTTTTCATAAAGGTAAAATTCACATAATGTTGAACCATTTTAAAGTGTACAGTTCTTTGATTTATAGTCCATTCAAAAACTTTTGACATCTTTTCATGTGCTTATTGTCCATTGAATGCCTTCTTTGGAGAAATGTCCTTAGCTTACATTTTAATTAAATTGTTTGCCATTTTTTAACCTTTTTCTTCTTGAGAACATTTAAGTTCTTTTCTCTTAGCAAATTTCAATCATACACCACAGTGTTATCAATTATAGTCACCATGTTATACATTAGATTCTCAGGCCTCATCCATTTTATAACTGACAGTTTGTACCCTTTGTCTGTTTTTTAATTGAGTTTCTGGTTTTTGTTTGCATATAAGTGATTCCATACAGTATTTGTTTTTTTCTGTCTGGCTTATTTCACTTAGCATAATACTCTCAGGTTCATTCATGTTGTTGCAAATGACAGGATTTCCTTCTTTTTTCCATTGTGCATATTCACTACCCTTTCTTGATCCATTCATTCACTGATGAATACTTAGGTTGTTTTCATTCCTTGACTATTGTGAATAATGCTGCTATGAACATGAGAGTACAGATATTTCCTTGAGATAATGATTTCATTTCCTTCGGCTATAAACCCAGGAGCAGATTTGCTGCATCATAAGGTAGTTCTACTCTTTTTTTTGGCCATGAGAAACCTGACTCATCAAATTTGGAACGTGCTTTTAATACCCATCAGAGTGTCTTTCCTCTTGACTATTAGGGACCTAGATCAGCCAGGTTGATTAGGAGCAGCATGAAATATAAAAAGCTTTGGCTCAGGTTTCAAAGCCCCCTGGATTTTAGTCTCAGCTCTGGACTCTAACAGGCCGTGTGACCTGAGGAAGCCATTAAATCTCTCTGTGACTCGTCTTTAAGTCAACATTACCACGAGGGTTTCAGGACAAACATTCTATGGTGTCTATGAATATATTTTTATTTTCTCTCTTAAAATACTGTTGCTGATGGTATTGCTTTCTATCACCAGAAAAACTGACATATGTCACAGAGTCAAAAAAGGAGATGTCAATCAAATCTAATTTTTACTGATGAAAATATTCAGGCTAAAGTTCAAAAGGAATCTGTATCAGTTAATGCTTACTTAAGTACAAAGGCTGAATTTATTGAGGTGGAAGTAGTTCAACTTTTCATTTCTTGAGGAGCTTCCATACTATTTTCTGTTGTGGCTATACCAGTTTACATGCCCACCAACAATGTGCAAGGATTCCCTATTCTCCCATACTTGCCAGCATTTGTTATCTCTTGTGTTTTTGATAATAAACATTCTAACAGTTGTGAAATGATATCTCACTGTGATTTTGATTTTCATTTCCCTGATGTATCAGTGATGTCATGTACCTATTGACTATTGTTTGTCTTCTTTGGCAAAATATCTATTTAAGTCCTTTGCCCATTTTTTAATTGTGGTTATTAATTTTTTCTATTAAGTTGTACGTGTTCCTTGCTTTGGATCTTGATTTTGGATATTAACTCCTTACTGGATGTGAGGTTTACCAACATTTCTTCCATTCTGTAGGTTGCCTTTTTGTTTTGTTGATGGTTTCCTTTGCTGTGCAGAAGATGGTTTCCTTTGCCTTTTAGTTGCTGAGTTATAACAGTTCATTATATATTCTGGATGCTAGTCTCTTAATGGATATAATTTGCAATTCACTTTCCTACTCTTGTCAGTTGTTTTTATACTTTTTTGATTGTGTCTTTTGATGAATCAGAAACTTAAATTTTGATGACATCCACTTTATCCAGTTTTCTTTCTTGCTTGTGTTTTGGAGTCATATCCAAGAAACCATGGTCAAATACAGGTCAAGAAGATTTGCTCCGAGGGTTTCTTTTAAGTTTTATTGTTTTAGCTCCTACAGTTAGGTCTTTGATTCATGATGAGTTAATTTTTATATATGGTGTGAGGTAGAGGTCCAAGTTCACTGTCTCACATGAGGATATCCAGTTATTGTAGTATCAATGCTTGAAAAGACTATTTCTTGGCATCCTTGTTGAAAACCAGTTGATCAGAGATGTATGGGTTTATTTCTGAACTTTCAACTCTATTCCATAGATTTATATTTTTATCCTTGTATCAGTGTGACATTTTATTGATTACTGCAGTTTTGTGGTATGTTAGTAAATCAGAAATATGAGACTTCCATTTTTGTTCTTCTTTTTCAAGATTGTTTTAGCTATTTGAGGCTCCTTCTAGTTCCACATGAATCTGAGGATTAGCTCTTCTATTTCAGCAAAAAATTCAGTTGGAATTTTGATAGAGATTACAGCGTATCTACACATCAATTTTGGAGTATTGTCATTTTACCATAATTCTTACCAATTCTTACTATCTTACAAATTAATTCTTTCAATCCATGAACATTTGATGTCTTTCTATTTATTTAGGTTTTCTTTAAATTCTTTCAACATGTTTTGTAGGGTTCAGTGTAAAAGTCTTGGTGAAATTTATTCCTAAATATTTTATTTTGTGGGTACTTCTGTAAATGGAATTGTCATCCTAATTTCTTAACATGCTATAGTAAGCAAAAGCTTTCTCTTTTCTCCCAGTCATGCATTCATTTATTTATTTATATAACAGAATTCATAGAGTATTATTTAGTTCTTTATACTCCGTTATAATTGCTAATTATTTTAATGCTAAATTGTTCTATATTTGGTAAATGAGAGTCCCTTTAAACTGGTTTCTGATTTTTTTGATATGTTTCCATTATTCTGCAAGGACTCCTTTAATTACTGAAACAAGATATACGAGGCTTAGCTTGCATTTTCCATGGCACAGTTTCAGGCTAGCCTTTATCCAAGGAACACTGGTACATTTTAGTAGATAATTATAATTGTAAATTAAGCTCTATAGAAATAGATAACATCATTAAAATATATAATGTGCAATTTCCAATATTGTAATTTTTTGTTTATTTTGGAAAATCAAACGTTGGATATGGATCACTAATTCACTTTCCTGTCCATTTCTTTTTTTAGTTCCTCCAGTAATCCGAGTGTATCCAGAGAGTCAGGCTCGAGAACCTGGGGTAACTGCAAGTCTTAGGTGCCATGCAGAGGGCATACCAAACCCTGAGCTTGGCTGGCTAAAGAACGGAATTGATATCACACCAAAGCTGTCCAAACAACTTACGCTTCAAGGTGCTTTTTACTTGCATTTTTTTCTCTTAAATGACCATGTAGAAATTTTATACTAAAATTTATAACACATTTTATGTTACTTGGGGAAAAAAATAAAATGAGTCTTGGCGGTAACAGAATGTCATAAATATGAAAAAAATATGATTGTACCTAAGACATTATATTTGAAATAGATTTCTTTAATATTTTTAATGTGTTAAATAATGGTCCTGTCATAATGATTAATTATGTCATTATTTTGGTGATAAGTAAAATATTAAATTATATATCTTTTAAATAATTGTCCTCTGAATTATAGCAGATGTGCTGAACAGAATAATTGGATCTCTTCATAGAATACATTTCTGAAGTGACTGTTTAAATGTTTAAATCATACGTTAAAATATTCACTATAGACAGTTTCAATAATATAGAAATTCTTTAGCCAATGTTTTGCAGCATAATTTGCAAGTGAAGAGAGAAAACAATCAAAACATTACTAAATATGTTACGCATTTACATTGTTTTAAAGTTATGGCATTCTAATATATAAAACTTTCTACATGTTTTAATGTTCTAATGTGTAGATATAATGAATCAATTATCATACAGTTATGATAATCACAAATATGCATCAAGTGAAAAATAAAAACAATCTTTATAATGCCAAATAATCTAATTAATGCAAAAGTAGTTGCACATATGCTGATTATACCAGTGGGTAAAAAAATATACAAATATTATTTCTGTTGACAAGAGTAGCACGACAAGTCATTTTACTAGAGTATCTGTTGCATAGCAATATATTCCTTGTTCCATGCTTTTAAATTCCTTCAATTCATAATGCTAGAAATGAATATATTTTCTTTTTTATTGTTATTTCTATAAGCACAGGGTTCTCTTATTATTCCTCTTTAACCGTGGATTTTATCAGATACATTTTTCAATAAATCTTTTTCAAACATATTTATTTTTCCAAGTCAAAAATGACATATGAAAACATTTTTGATCTTTAAAATCTGAATCTTAGAAATCTCTATATTAATATAAGTATACCCAACAAATTTATGTCTACTGATTATGTGTTGGTGTCTATAATTTAAGAAGAGAAGAGGATTGACCAGATGAATGGAAATTCATGTGAAGAAAGTTCTAATTAGCTTCTGATTTTGTCATCTCTTGCCCATTTACTGCCCAGCAGTAAACCATATTATATCTTTGCTTCCGGGAATAAACAGAAAAGCAAATTTGGGAAAATGGTTACACTCCAAACTCAACATTGAAAAAATGGGGTCCCTTGTAAAATAGGTATTGTTATTTTTAAAAACAAAAGAAAATAGGTAAAGTTTGAGAGAATATGACACATAATAAAAGGTGAGTAGGAAGCACAACCTAAGAGATAAATCTGGGTGCATAGGAGTGTGAACTCCCATGTGGCTTTGCATATGATTACATATTACCAAATATTGTAGTTTTTTAATTATTGACTTATTAATCAGTTGCTTATTTAGCGTTTCTATGTGAGGTCCAAGTCTAGGCACTAACTAAATAACTATGGCAATGGATCAAATAATATGTTAATGAGAGTAAGTAAAATCCTAGAAATGCAGAAATATTTTATTGGTAAGCAAATCAAAAAAAATAAGACAAGGAGACTAAGAATCAGCAAAGAAGCAGGGTATAAGGTGACACTACCGAAGAGAAGGAAAGAAGCCAAAGATGGGAGAGAGCTCAGCAAGGTCAGATGCACAGAGAGGTCAAAGAGGGGCATTCAAATGTGTTCATGGGTTAGGTGATTAGTTTGTCCTTGCGACATTTAGAAAAGTAATATAAGTAGCAATCAGTCTTCAGTGGGTTTAGAAATGAAGAGGAGGTAAGAAGTATAAAAACCTCCTTCCAAATTTTGAAAAGAGGAAAAAAGAAAAGCTAGTAGATGCTGGTGGAAAGAGTTAGGACTAATGAGGATGTTTCTTTCTTCTTGGACAATTTACTGGTTTTAAGGAATATTGGGGAAGAGAAAGATGTGTAGATAATGGAGGGAAGAAAGGATGAACAAAGAGTTGTAAAAGTCAACAAGAAAAGAGGAGAGATTTGCCTTGGAAAGAACCAGAGAAAATTTCCTCTGATAAGTAAATAAAGGTGAAGCTGTAGACGGAAAAAAGAAGTTTTGGGTTTGCTTTGTTTTGTCCTAGCCTTTACTGAGATATAATTGACATATAACATTGTATAAGTTTAAGGTGTGCAACATGGTAGTTTGATACATGTGTGTATTGCCAAATGATTTGGGCCTACTTTCTAATCACTTCTATGAACTTCGTGATTTAAAAAACAGCATCACTTGCTTAGAGTGAGAGGTTAGTATTATCACGAAAATCATCAAACGAAGAGTAAAGATTGGAAATAAAAGTGGAGTAGGATATGAAAGGCTCCTAGCTGTGAAGGTCAAGTAAAATGAATATCAAGTAGCATTGAACATCTTGCAAATTGAAAACTGTGAATTTGTAAATTTGCTTGTGCAATAGTCTCATTATTTACTCAGAAATCTAGACACAGGGACACCAGGTGGAGAGATATGTCAGCTTGTTCTAGTTCTGGAGGTTAGTAAGGCAGATGTGTCAGGATGATAAACAGAGGAGGGAACTGGTAGTTCTGGCAATAGAATAGAAAACATCTAGAAATGCCAAATTATGGACGGAAGGAGGGAAAGACAGTGGGGCATATAGGTTATGAGAATATATAAGACTAATAAGAAGACAGAATTTGAAGAAGGAATAAATTGACTCAATGTTTCAAAAAAATCTAGAGGATTTAGATTGTTAAGCTTGCAAGTCTTGAAAGAAAAGTACAGGTATATTCTTTGGAGAGGACCGTATTCCACATAAAACAAAAAACTGATGCAGGCTTAAATATTTTGTTCACTCCCTGTCTTTCAGAGCAGGGGTCTGCAAACTAAAGCCCACAGATCAAATCCGGAAAGCTGCCTGTTTTTGTAAATAAAGCAACTTTTTTGCTTGTTTTTTGTATTTAGAACACAACCATACTCATTTTTAAAAATATTGTCTGAGGCTGCTTTCATGCTGCTGTGGCAGAGGTTTGTAGTTGCCGCAGAGAGAGCATGGCCCACAAAGCCTAAAATATTTATTATCTGGCCTTTTACAGGACAAAAGCAAAACAAAACATTGTCAACCTCTGTTTTGGAGTAGGGATTCTCAGCAAGGGATGGGTGGAATGGAGATGTGCGGTAACATTTATAAACTGAGAAAAGATGTCCAAGAGATTTAAGTGATTGTCCCTCTTCAAAGACTCACTGCCTCTCCATATCCCATTCACATCCCTTGAGAGCCATGGGATCAGAGAGATGGCATTCAAGCTCTCTTCCCAATTAGATTCTACTTTCTTTCTCCAAACAGCCACACCAATTATTTTTGTCACCATAAGTCATCTTCCTTTCTACTGCACATGGTACATATTGTTCTTGTGAAGGGATAATGTGGAGCACACGCATAAACACTCAAATACAGACACATACAGAAAGAAAGAAAAGAAAGTAAGAGAAGAGAAAAAAAGAAACAACTGAACACAGCAAACACTGAACTTTAGCCTTTACCCTTTGAACTGGGTGATTTGCATAAGATCATTCTATGAGTCTCAGATTCTTCATCTGATAATTGCTCATTATTTGGGATGATTAAAGAATAATATATGTGAAAGCACTTCGTATATTGCTAACATATAGTAAATGGTTAATTAAACTCTGGTTTCCACATTGGGAAATTCAACTCATTATTTAGGAATTAGCTTAAAATATTATTTTACCAAGACTTAAACATTGGATTAAACATTCCCTTAAACTTTTGGTTATACATTAACTATATCAATTTCCATATTATAATATTGTTTGCTGTAAGTTTGTTTCTGAGAAAAGACTGAAAGCTTACACACAAGTCACGTGTTATTATCTTAATGTCTTCCTTACCTAATTATATCAGATATATAATATGGACTCAATAATATACTTGATAAGTGGAGGTCATATTATATTTGTATGAGGTAGCTCAGTTAATTTCTTTATTAAAATGTCTTTTCATATGCATTCTTCTGTCAATGAACCACAGTGGTATTATTTAAAACTGTTGTAAAAGCTTGGGACACAGTGGATTCTGAAGACTAAAAATAAATGTTTAAGTAAAATTATAGTTATCAATATAAAATACTTATGCAATGTAAGAAACAGGAAATGAATATAAAATATAAAGTGTGTGCATTTGTTACAGTGTGTATGTATTGGGCTCTCTGTAATAGAGTGACAGCACTGTTATGAAACACTTGAATGCTTGTGGAATAATTTGGCACGCCTCCAAAGCATGGAAGTAGGAAGGAAAATAGTTTAATTAGGACAAGCTAAGAGAACTGTTTGACTGTGTAATCGGAAAGCACTGTACCAAAACTGAAATTGTAGTTTACAAGTTGCATTTGCCTTCTGTTTTCAGCAAATGGCAGTGAGGTTCATATAAGCAATGTGCGCTATGAAGATACAGGAGCGTACACTTGTATCGCAAAGAATGAAGCAGGAGTGGATGAAGACATCTCTTCTCTTTTTGTGGAAGATTCTGCTAGAAAGACCTGTATGTATTGAACATACACACACACACTGTACTTAACTTTACAATTAAGTGTTTTTCAAAAAGCAGAGGCATCAGAAAACTCTGAAATGAACAATACCTTAAAAAATGTTTTTGTATGTAGGCAGGATAAGAATCTTGAAATATAAAAGTTGATTTAAGGATTAGAGAATAAGCTTGTGACATTTTTAGTGTAACATTAAATGATTTTTTTTTTCTTTCACAAGTGTATATAGGATGTTTTGGGTCCTGTCTTCCCATTTGCTCATACAGGAATTCAAATCCCTTGGAAAATCCCTCTCCCAAGTGAGTTGGGGAATTCAAGATCCCAAAATATACCCAAGGGACACCCTATGGGTTGAATAAATTCGTATCTTTCTTTTTTTGTCAGTTGCATTGTATTCAGTGGCCCCATGGCCATACAGTAATGCTTCTCTGCCACAGGCACGGTGTTATCACCGCCATGAGACACTCACTGCCTTGGTACCAACACCACTCCATGGACTGGTCTCTGTTTAGAGCTGGAATCCTTTGTCATCTCTGTATCTGTCTCCTGATTGTATTATGAAGTAATAAGAAAAATGCACCATCCCTTTAAAAAAATTATTACTTGGTGAAAGGAATATAGATGGAGTGGGATGCTAAAAATGGATTTTTTGGTTACAACTGAATTGCTTGGAACTCAAAGTACTGTTATAGCGTTTATCAAGTAAGCGCTCTATAGGCGTTCTCTTCCTTCTGGTCCACACATTCCACAGTATAGCTATTTTGGGATTGGGTCTGGCCGTACTTGTAATGACCGTTTTCCTTACTCCTCAGTCTGATTTCTTGTACTTGTTTATAACTCCTGTTAATCTAAGTTTTTGCAGAGGCCCTGATGTTTTGAGGGCCCTTTAGTTTGGCATTCCCATTTCTCTGAATCCAGTTTGTTAAACAAGGTTGAAGCATTGTCCCAGGAATCTTTTTATTCCTCTTTAAATCAATGAGTGCCTGTAGATATGAGTGGATCCAATGAGGATGGAGGATCTTATCTATGTCCTGACTACCAGTATATCTTTATCCATATTTTGTCTGGCTAGGACAACCATCATTAGCAGCAAATATTTAATAAGAAAATTCTTAAGGTAGAAAAGAGAAAAGAAAGCTGGATTTAATGACTAGATAAGTTCCACCATAATATTTTTACTCTACTCCTTTTAGGTATTTCTGCTAAATACCAATTTGCAATTCACTTACCATTGAAAATTCATTTTGCAAGTCACTTTCTGTTGAAAATTAATTTTAGGTGACAATTGAAGACTTTAGTTTGCTTTGTCCTTTATGATGACGTTTGTTAGACATTTCAATTTAAACTCTGTTTCTCTGCAAACTCTGATTTTCTTTTAATGTTGGTCAGGTATTTTTCGATATATTTCCCTAGTTACAACATTAAAACACCTGGCCATAGTTTCTTTAAACAGTGAATCACTACTGACCAGCACATAAATTTGAAGAAAATTTTAGAGGAAGATTTAATGTAACTCTAACCATATATTTAGTCATATTAATATGTTTAATTATAAACAGTTCCTGACATCATGTTTTCACCTTATTTTAAACTCTTCCAGGTCAACATAATACATTTTAAATAGTTTTTTGAGATTATATGCTAGTGGTATGCTGTTAAAATCAGAAGTAACAATTTTATAAGATACAGCCTTGCTGCCTTTACAATATCTATATTTACAGAACTTTCAAAGTCATCTTATAGGAAAGAGACAATACAAGGAAAAGCTTTGAAGAATGTCTTTTCTAAGTCTGAAAGTGAAATATTTATAGATGTTACTTGTGTATTTAAATTATGTGACATTTTCAAGGATGAAGAGTAAAAGCTAATAGATTTTAAAAGTTAATTTATTTTGATAAGAACACAATATGAGATCTACCCTCTTATCTAAGTTTTAGGTGCACATACTATATTGTTAACTATAGGCACTAAGTTGTGTGGCAGATGATCAGAACTTATTTATCTTGTATAATTGTAACTTTATAACCATTGAACAACACTCCGATTCTCTCCCCCTCCTTCCCCTGACAACCATCGTTCTATTTTCTGCTTCTGTGATTTTGACTTAGATGCCTCGTGTAAGTGCAATCATACAGTATTTGTCCTTCTACAAATGGCTGTTTTCACTTAGTATAATGTCTTCTAGGTCTATCTATATTGTTGAAAATGGTACAATTTCCTTCATTTTTAAGGCTTAATAATATTCCATTGTTATATACACACAGTATTTTCTTTATCCATTTATTTGTTGATAGACATTGGGTTGTTTCCATATTTTGACTATTGTGAATAATGCTGCAATGAACATGGAAGAGCAGATATCTCTTTGATCCTGATTCTTTTGGATATATACTCAGAGGTAGAACTGCTGGATCATATGATAGTTCTATTTTTAATTTTTTGAGGGGCCTCCATAATGTTTTCATAGTGGCTGCAAAATTTTGTATTCCCATTAACAAAGTGCAAGAGCTCCAACTTCACCATATCCTCACCAACACTTTTCTTTTGTTACTTTGATGATAGCCATCCTAACAAGTATGGCTTGTTAGATATCATCATTGTGAATTTGATTTGCATTGCTGATGATTAGTGATGTAGAGGACCTTTTTACATATGTATTGACCATTCATACATCTTCTTTGGAGAAATCTCTATTCAAGTCCTTTGCCCATTTCTTAACTGGGTTATTTCATTTTTGCTATTGAGTTCTTGGAGTTCCTTATATATTTTGGAAATTAAATGCTTATCAGATAAATGAGTTGAAAATACCTTTTCTTATTCCATGAGTTGTCTTTTCCCTCTGTCAATTGCTTTGTTTTCTGTACAGAAGCTTTTTAGTTTGATATAGTCCAACTTGTCTGTTGTTCCTTTGTTGTTCCTTTTGTTGTTGTCTTTTTGAAAAAATTATAGGCCAATAGTGCTGATAAACATAGATGCAAAAATTCTCAACAAAATATTAGCAAATTAAATTCAACAGTACATGAAAAGGATCATATACCATGATCGTGTAGGATTTATCCCTGAGATGCAAGGATGGTTGAGCATACACAAGTCAATGAATGTGATTTGCATATTAACAGAATGAGGGATAAAAATGACTGGATTATCTAATAGATGAATATAAAGCATTTGATAACACCATTTCATGACAAAAACACTTTTGACAACACTCTTTCACAGTAAAATTGCTCAACAAACTAGATGTAGAAGGAATGTACCTCAATATAGTAAAGGCCATACATGACAAGTCCATAGCTAACACCGCACTCGATGGTAAAAAACTGAAATCTTTCCCTCTCAGATCATGAAAAAGACAAGGATGCTCACTCTAACTATTTCTATTCAACATAACACTGGAAGTCCTATCCACATTAATTAGGCAAGAAAAAGAAATAAAAGGCATCCAAATCATAAAAGAAGAAGCAAAAATTTCTCTCTTTTCAGATGATGCGATTTTGCATACAGAAATCCCTAAATACTCCACAAAAAAACTTAGACTAATGAACATATTCAGGAAAGTGTAGGATAGAAAAACAATATACAAAACTCAGTCGCATTTTCACACATTAAAAGTGAACTATCCAAAAGGCAATTAAGAAAGCAATGTCACATATGATAGCCTCAAAAATAATAAATTACTTGGAAATAAACTTAACCAAGGAAGTGAAAGACTTAGACATTGAAAACTATAAATAAATTGATGAAAGAAATTGAAGAAGACAAATAAATGGAAAGACATTCCATGTTCACGGATTAGAAGACAACACTGTTAAAATGTCTATACCATTCAAAGCAATCTGTGATTCAATGCTATTCCCATCAAAATCCCAATGGCAGTTTTTACGAAAATACAAAAAATATCCTAAATTTCATATGGAATAACAAAAAATTCAGAATAGCAAAAGTAATCTTGAGAAAGAACAAAGCTGGAGGTATCACACTTCCTGATTTCAAAGTATATTACAAAGCTATAGAAATTAAAACAGTATTGTACTGACATAAAGACAGACACGTAAATCAATGGAACAGAATACAGAGCCCCGAAAAAAATTTATGCACATACGGTCAACTGATTTTCAACAGGAATGCCAGAATACACAATAGGGAAAGAATAGTCTTTTTAAGAAATAGCACTGGGAAACGGAATATTCAAATGTAAAAGGATGAAATTGGACCTTATCTTACATAATACTACATAAAAATCAACTTAAAATGGATTAAAGACTTTTAAACATAAGACCTGAAACTATAAAGACCTGAAACTATAAAGACAAAGACAGTAAGGTAAAAGTTTCATGACATTGGTCTTGACAACACAACTAACAGATTTTAGTTGTAACCAAGAAGTCTCAAACATTACTAATTCATGTTTATATTCTACTCTTTTATAAGCATGCAAACACAGGTTTTTTCAGAGTAACAAATTTACCTCTCATTTAAATGTGTCTCTAATTTTTAAGTGTGTGTTCCACACATTTGCTGCAGTGGTTATGAAGAACATGTCATATATGTGGTTGTTGATGTGAACGTGCTCGTTTTTAGAAAGTTATATACATAGTTAAAATCAGAATAATAGTAAATAAGTAAACTGAATAGAATATTAGTAGCTACAGAAGAGAATTAACTGAAAATGTAAGAATGTGGTAGAAGACAGTTTTCCTTGGGATGTTTCCTAATAATCAACAGACTGTCAGAATTCTATATAACAAAACCAAAATCAAAGTCAGGTGAAGATCACACGAGGGAAAATTACAGCCTTTTGTAATCCCCATCCTAAGAGGTACTCTGGGCTCTCTTCTAGTAATTCCATAGACAAAGACCAATGTTAATTATACAGAGCACATTTGTATTTTGACAGATATTTTCAAAATGTCAAAGGAAACAGTCACAGGCTCATCAATGATGACTTTACTCTTCTTATTTGCAAATATTAAAAAATTACTGATTTGTACACATTCACCAAAAATCTTTTGGTAGTGATGGGATATAACATATATCTAAAAAAGCAGATTAGTATGACAAAAGATCATGAACTTTGGAGTAAGATGTGAGTTGGAATGTGCCTTAGTTTCACCACATAACAGCCTGATCATTGGGGCTCTTACATATAACCTCTCTGAGCTTTACTTTCCTTATCTGTGACATGGAATAAGTACTAACTCACTAAGGGATTTCTGTGCAGATGTTACATATAAAGCACTCAACCTAATGTTAGATATAAAGTAGTACCTCTTCCGCCCACTCATGCTTACTTTCTGAAAATAATTACTTGTTTCTTGCTAGAAACATGGACAAAAATCATTTTTTTAAAAAAAAAAAGCTTAGAGAATCCAGTAATTGTTAGAAATTGGAAAGTTTACAAAATGAATGATACATATTGATAGATATGTAGATAAATATATATATCGAGAGAGAGAGGGAGGGAGAGAGGGAGGGAGAAAGGGGGATAATTGCATATGGACTTCTATATTATTGTATATCCTAATATAAAATGTCATTATTTCTTTTCCCATTTAAAAAAAATTGACTCATGGGCCCAGCCTGGTAGCACAGTGGTTAAGTTTGCATGTTCTGCTTTGACAGCCTGGGGATTGCCGGTTTGGATCCCGGGTGCGGACCCTCACACCGCTTGCCACTGTTGTGGCAGGCATCCCGCATATAAAGTAGAGGAAGACGGGCATGAATGTTAGCTCAGAGCCAGTCTCCCTGAGCAAAAAGAGGAGGATTGGTGGCAGATGTTAGCTCAGGGCTGATCTTCCTCAAGAAGAAAAAAATTGACTCAGCTAATTGGAATATATATATTTTGTTCTTTGATGTGGCTATTAAGATACTTTAAATAAAGGACACATTTTTTGCCATAGCCCACTTTTGTCAGAACCAAAGCAAAAGCTGTACTTTATTTCCCCTTTACATTGGTCAATTTGTATTCCTATTCTATTTTAAAAATTCTTCTGTAATGTACTGTTCCTCTATTTTCTTTTTGAAAGATGCAGAGAAGAGAGGTATTGAATTTCATGTAGACAGCAAAAAATGGGGAAAGATTTACAATTTTGGGCAAAATGACACAACACAGACTTACTTTGCTTAGCTACAGCTTCGGACTAATCATCCAGCTATTTTCTGCATAACAGAGCACTCATAGGAGGATCAGTCACGTCTTTTCTTACACTACACTTCCCAGCAATGTGATCCCCTTGAGAGAACAATTCATGCAAAGCATCATACGGCTAAGGAGTTGATGTTTTGCTTGTATGCTAATCTTTGAACTGCAAAACTTTAAGTACCCAACTTTGTCAACAAACCTCACTGGCAGGTTTCTCATGTGATAAATTGAACTACAAAAAAGTGTTTCAAAATAGTATACTCTACATTTACATTAAGGATAGGGTTTGATAACTAAGATTTAATGAAGTGATATACAGAGAGGATTTAAATGCAAAGAAGAGTATAAACAGACCTTAGGGGATTGTGTGGTACTGGTAGCAGGGAGTAGAAGATAATTAGAAATATGCGAGGGGGTTTTAAGTACAGGTGGAATGTTATTTACTTGAAAATGTCTTGCTCACAGCATTAGCACTTGATCCATTTCCATTCCCAAGAGAAGTCCATTCCCAGATGATAACAATTCATCTTCAGGATTAAGGTAAATGAAAAGTGAAAGTAGGCTCCTACTGAAAGCTTTTAAACTACTGGCTGCATTAAGCACTGAGCACAAAGTATAGCACACCTTGCTAGGGTTTCAGTAAAGGATATGCTTAATCTGGCTTCTTGCAAATATTGAATATAATATCTGAAGATATTACAATAGTATATACATCTTTTTATCATTGTCACAGGCAATATTGCATTTGGAAATACTGGGCTACTGCAAAAATCTTTACTTCAGAGTTAACTTCAATAAAATAATATTGGTTGATTATTATGACCTCAAATTCATTATAAGATTCTTTAAAAGAGTACGTTAAATGGATTAAACTCTACAACAAGATTACTTGAATGAACAAATTATATAAATATATAACGCTCATATAAATTAATATGCAATGAGTATAAATTCACAATACACACATTTAGAAATATGGTAAAATGTAGCCACTTGTAACCAAATATTTCAAAAGATGTATAAATGCTTAAGAAGTATTTGCCTAGTTTAGAAATAGAGGAAAAGGTTTTAAAATAGGTTGAAACATGGTCTCTTTACATATAAAGGTAGTTTAAATATAGTATCACAAACTTTAAAAATAAAATGTATTCTGGTAATGTAGACAAATTAATTGACCTCTCTAGTCTTCATTTACTTTCTATTTTTAAAGAATGGAGAAAATACATAATTCAAAAGGCTATTTGCATAGATTTAATGAGATCGTTTACATAGGATCTTATTAATGTATACAAAGGGTAGGGAGATAGGTAGGTGACTAGCATAGTCTATGAACATGTGTAGATGAAGCCAAATGTGGCTACCATAGATTAATAATAAATTTTTACATTTAACCAATGTGAGACAGGGGCAGAAGTCATCAGATTAATAGATTAATTTTTTTTACACTCAACAAGTGTGAAATAGATAGACTCATTAGGAATAAGGAAAATCCATAGTTAGAGATAAGGTGTGGACGTCATAGCCAGTGTGAAGTTTAATCCTGTTAGTTATGAGCTCAGCGCTAGAATCAAAAAGAACCACAAAAAAAACAAATATTTTAGGATAAATAAAATAAACCAACAAGTGAAAAATATTGTTAATTTTTATTTAACATTCACCGAATATTATTCAATAGAGGGGTTATACTAAAAACATTTTAAAGCAGAGTGAATAGGCTGGCCTGGTTGTGTAGTGGATAAGTTCATGCACTCTGCTTTGGACGCCCGGGTTTGTGGGTTTGGATCAAGGGTGTGGACTTAGCACTGCTGGTCAAGCCACACTGTGGTGGCATCCCACATAAAATAGAGGAAGACTGGCACAGATGTTAGCTCAGGGCCAATCTTTCTCACCAAAAATAATAAAAAATAAAAAGGCAGAGTGAACAATTCATATTTCTTTTGAAAAGCCCAAAAAACTATTTAATATTTGTCACAGATATTTACATATTAGTAAGCTTACATGAAATGAAACTCACTTAGGATAATCAGATTAATGTAGAAGTAAATCATGCCTGATGAGCCTTTATTATTTTATGAGCTTTCATTATTTATCATAATTTCTAATATTTATGCTCTCAGTTTGGCCAATGACATTGTCACATTTTGTGAAATAATTTGTTCCATAAATCTTTTCATCTGTTGACCCAGAGCATGGTGAAATTATCTGCCTTGTGATTGCCATATCTGAAGCTATATATTTAAAATAATACCTTTTTGATGTCATTAAATAGATCTGTTTCTAACATTGCCATTCTTGTGCAATTGTGGAGCTTTATCTACCAAGGTGCTACATGATTTGAATGTCACCGGATTGACAGGTTTGCAGCAACCATAAGCAATCAGGCACTTCTACTGCCTACAAAACGAAGCTTTCTTATTTTGATTTATTGCCTACCTGTTGTCTGCAAGGCGTTCTGTTGTTTCAGTGGAATATTCCTATCTCATCTCATATTACACAATGTCAATTTGCCTAATTTATTTTACGACAAGTGATGATGACATTTTATTTATATTTCTCCAGGCATGCTAACTAAATAAGTTTATATACAGTGACAGTGCTGAGCAGAAAATCTCTACGAAATTTTTTAAAAATCTATGTACTAATATTTTATTGTATATTAGTTGTTGGTGTTCAGGAGAAAATGTTAGGACTCACTTTGAGATTCCATAATTCCAGAAACATTAAACTTGGTGAATGCTTTGCAAAATAACTGTGTATGTGGGTTCAAAAAAAAGTCAGAGTTATCACCACTTCATGATTTTCTTAGAATCCCCTGATATAGAAATTCAATCAGAAAATAGTGTAAATGTGTGAAAAAATTCATTTAATAAGACCTTCAAATGTCCAGGCTCTGGGGTGAGGGACTTAAGTAAGGTGCCATCTTCAAGTTTTGTAAAGTCTAATTTATGCCACACATTTTTATCAGCTGTGTGCAAAGAGGCCAGATTATACATCTGCATGCCTTATTGTCTTCTGTTTGCCGGGATGTCTGAATTCTGATAGAGCTGAATGTTAGATGAACATGTCAGAAAGAGTAAGACAGTTTGATTATTGTTCTGCCTCCTCATTTGCTTTATTTTGCAACTTTGTGTGCATTTCCATATTTGTGTTACATGTGAATGTTACATTACGTATGAAATGTTTTTAAATATGAAATTTCTTGAGACATTTTTCTATCATATGCAGTAAAGTTGTGTGCCAATTTGAATATCTTTCCCCTAAATTTGTCTACTATCTGTCTAATACATGTGTTAGAAATCAAAATCAATAGAAAATCAAAATGTATTTCTAGATATAGTTTCTGTTTAAAAGACTGAAATTATACTATAAAAAAGAAAGTGTATTATTTTCTAATTTGATTATTAGAATATTCAAGTAAAGAATGCATATACACATATATTATAACCAATATTGCACTAGTTATGATTATATTAATATTAAATCAGAATGAAATTTTAGAAGTATATTTCAAAGGCAAAATAAATATCAGAGAAAACAGTATGATTGCATTAAAATTAAGGAATTCTAATCATAAAAATTTGTCCTCAAGATATTGTCAACACAAATAACTGACAAGAACTTAGTATCATAAATAGGTAGGTAGATAGACAGATAGATAGACAGATATAAGTGAAACACCCCAAAAGAAAACTAGCCGGTAGGTTTGTTTTTTGTTGTGGTGGTTTTTTTGGTGAGGAAGTTTCTCCCTGAGCTAACATCTGTTGCCAATCTTTCTCTTTTTGCTTAAGGGAGATTGTCACTAAACTAAAATCTGTGCCCATCTTCCTTCACTTTGCATGTGGGACCCTGCCACAGCACAGCCTGGTGAGGGGTGTGTAGGTCCACACCTGGGATCAGAACCAGCGAACCTCAGGCTGCCAAAGTGAAGCGTGCAAACTTAGTCACTGCGCCACTGCACCAGCCCCTCACCTGTAGTTTTAAAAAGACCTTTCAGAGACAAGGGAAAACGAAATGCCTATATATATATATATATATTATGAAAAGATGTTAATACTCATCACTTATCAAGGAAACACACCTTATAACCCCAGAGAAATGCCATTTCACATCCACTAGAATACCAAAAGTTAAAAAGCTACATGATACCGAGACTTGATGAGATTTCAACAAATGGAAATCATTCTACATTGCTAATCGTAGTGTCAGTTTCGCCACCCTTTGGAAAGTACTTTGGCATTATCTATTAGAGTTGATTTTGCATATACCTTGGAAGCGAGTATTCACACATATTAGAGAAACATTGAACTGCCATACATTCAGAAATTATTTAGGAAGATCCTGCCATGTACTTAATATTTTGCTGTAATTTATAATTTCTTTTTAATCTGCCTTTTAATTACTTCTATATTTCCATGGCAACTGGACTAACAATTTAATTTAAATCCTGTTTCCAATGGCTGTAATTTGATTTATGTAGTTTAAATATGTGTGAAGCTAGTTACCTTCCCAAGTGCATGAGTTTCAGTATTACTCCAAACTTATCTGTTTCTTAATTGCCTATTAGAAAAGGGACATTTACAAAGTTTATAAAGTGAATACGAGCTGTCATTGTAAGGAGAATTAAAAAATCTACAGGGAACAATAGGTTTGTTCATTTGTGCTTCCCCTACTAAATATTTATTGTGGGAAGAACACACACACACAAACATGTTGCTAGCATATGGCTAGCACTGAATAAGACAATTCTGTACTTTCAGAAAAGCTATAATTTAGTGCAGTTAGAAGTAAAGGAGAACGATAATACATGGTAGAATAAAATGATTGCTGTACCAGACATACAAGCCAAGTGTGACAGGACTGCAAACACAGAAACATCCAATTCCAGCTGAGCTGTAGAGTGAAGTCTCATTGAGCCGATGGCGTTTGAGCTTGTATTGGTGGCTGTAGTGATATTTCCATAGCTGAAGACTTGAAAGTATGTCAAACTCAGGGAATAGTCATAAAGTCTGTAGTGGCTTTCATCAATTTTGTGTAATATATGATCATAAAAATATTTGCTGGGAATTTTCAGTACATGGTGAGAATGTATTGTTGGGTAGAACCACACTAAGGGAGACCCTGAACTGTGTGAGTGGAAAAAGTCAAAATAGGAGCTATTTACATGTTATCTTTCTGCAAAGATAAAAATTCTTTTCTGCATATTTATTATTTTATGTTTATTCTAGAGATATCACAATAAGTATTCTTTTATTTTTGGTGGAATTTATTGTTAATGTATAGTAGACATTTGAGTATGGTTTTTTATTACCTGGGTAGGATTAGCCAAATTTGAATTCCCAGCACAGTATATAAGACAATACTCTTGTATGTTTACTATTTAACCCCAAAATGTGATACGAATTGCGGGAACTCATTACAGCATGCTGCTGGAACATAATTAGTGCAAGCAGTCAATGTAAGTTTGAATTATCCTTCTTTATCCATCTTTTGAAGAGTATCGCGCATAATGACATTTCCCAAAAGATGGTGTTACTTGGTTTATCAGCCTATTTGAATTTCTAAGAAGGAAACCAGTGCATTAATAAAAGATTATATTTCATAGTAAATAATCATATTCAAATAGTCACGGACTAAAATTATGCCTTAGGCTACTTATGGCTATTAATTTATGACCTTTAAATTAGAACAAAATTGACACTGGAAAGAGTTTATTGTGATAATAGATAGAAGATACTCTATTGTCAACTTTATGCTTTTGTGACCCCCTGAGCTACCTTCACTTCATGCCGATACACACACAATTGCTACAGTGTTGGCCAGATAGAGCAATTCTGTCTATAGAGCCAATCTGAAAACATTTTGTGTCATACTCAAAGAAGTGGGTGCTCTGCTTATCAATTTGTTTTTAGAACACTATTATTTTACTCCACACTACTGGACTAGCCTCTTGTATTTGTAACACATGCTTCCCTTATTTTGCTTTTTAAGATTAAGCTATTAGGGAAATTAACTCAATTAGAGACATTTGTAGAAATGAAATTTTAATGGATCCAATGCTCTAAAACGCTTGGCGCAGTATTTAGCATATAAGGAGAGCTTAGTAAGTGTTTGTTCTGCTTACTATTATTGTTATTATTCTGGGTCAGTGACAATCAGCTATAAAATTCTCTTAAATATTTTGAACAATGGATAAAAATGGTGTAATGGGTAAAAGTGATAGTACCATATGCTAGATATGGGACTATTCAAGGCAGAGTTACAAATTATATATTTTATATCTATATCTAATAGCAAAATACTTTGAGGTTCATATATTCAGGAATTGCTTACACTTTTATTAGCATGTGTGGCAACTGGCTGTTTACTCTCATATCTTATGTATTTTACTGCCCTTACGTGAAGCTAACATTCCCTTTTGGAATCTCAGAGTCACACAAAACATTTTGTCCTCAAGTTTGAAAAAGTGCCCCCAGAACATAAGATTTCAGAGTTTTATTCAAATCTGATAATTTTCTTTTACTGTTCCTTCTTGCAGAGTGTAGGGAAGGTAAGTTTCATAAGGAATGCCAGTAAAAAAAAAAAAAGAGAAAGTGTTTTTCTATCATCTTCTCAAAGTCATGCCTGACTACCTCCTATTTTCCAGAGTGAGCAATAATTAAAGGTTACACATGTGTGGAGTCACTGTGATATCAGAAAGCTTCAGCTAAAAATGCTCTCACATTTCAGTGCCAATGCTCATTCTTAGCATAGCCACGGTTGGCGACACTGCCGCCAACTTGGCCTAGTTTCTTTGCTCTCCCTGTCACTTCTCTGCTGAGCATCTTTGACCGCATTCTCTTTTTCTCTGTGCCAGTAACTGCAGCTGCTAGAGTATCACTGCTGTCTGCTGTTTGTTCTGCCCGTTTTTTTAATGTTGACAACAGAAGGAAGAAGAGCAGCTGGCATTGTTCTCTCAATACACAATCTGTATTGCGTGGGGGTAAGGGCGGGAAAGAAGGGGAGTGAGAAAAGATAGGACTAGAAGAGAACTGAGTAGTTTATTCGCTCCAGCATTTGGCTCTCCACTGTAACAATTTGAAGTAGTGATCCAGCTCCCAGTAGTAGCAATAGTAGCAATAATGTTGCAAATAAAGACAATATGTGTTAAAATAAGATGAATAACTCCAAATTCCTAATCTTAATTTATAGTGGTGGGACACCTTTTTGCTTTCTTTACCCAGTCTTAGACATTGATGTCACTTCTTTATGATTTAATTTTCCCTTCTAACACGATGAGAAAGAAGTGTGGTTCTCAAATTCATTTACAGACATTTGAAAGCAGTGATGATAATATCTCAACAGAAAAGGGTTTAGGCTCCTGAAAGATAGAGATTTGAAACCAAGTGGCATTATGGCCAGGAGCCTTAATGGTACAATGTAAGAAGCATGTTAGTTTTATAGGAAAAAAAACAAAAAACCTGTGGATGACTTAAAACATTTTTTTTTGGTTTCATTGTATTTTCCTCTTTCTTTAAATATACTATTGAACTGATTTTTAATTTATCATATTAAAAACACCGTACATTTCACTTACTGTATCTAAATGATATTTTAAAAACAGGTAGGTATATTCTAATAATTAGAAGCATATCCATCAGAATTTTAGGAAAACATAGGCTATTAAGTGACAATATGTGAAGAGTTGAGAACAAAACTAAAGCTTATGATGTCATTTTAGGCAAAACCTGTTGTTCCCTCTCCATGAACGCAAGCAAAACAAAGACCCTAATGTTTTTTGAATAAGTATTACTTTCAGAATTAAGTTGGAGAGAAGGAAAAATATCCTAGGAAAGAACAGTAAGAGAGACCTCAAGCTAAAGTTGAATTGGCCGGTGCAAAATCATCCCATCCAACAGGACGACTCAATGAACAAGTGGGACATGCAGTGTTCGGTTAACTCATCTTCTTGGGACCATCAGGATACTTTCTGATTCAAGAACACAAGTTCTTCCATGATTAAGCTAAAATTCGTTTTAAAAAGATATTATTAGTTTGTAATTCTCCAATTGCTATTTCTACATCAAAATTTTACCGCATAATACAGATATCTGGGTTCTCTATCATGAAATTGTACAAGAGATGATATATTTAAAGTACTTTGAGGAAGAAAATTTCAGTTCTAGGGTTAGTCTTTTCTTTAATCCAATTATGTGTGACCTCATTCTTGTAGGATGGGGATTTAACAGATTGAGAAACAAGTTTTATGTTTTTATAACAGAGTGCCAAGTCTGGTGCTTATTGTGTCTAAAAGCAAATCAAAAGTAATATGGACTTCACTTTAATCAACACAATGTAAGTATTTGAAGCAATTATAAATAAGAGACAAATTCAAATTTACTGCAGAGCTTGTCATTGGCCTGCTGAGGCACCTAATATTTAACAAAGAATGTCTGACAGGACATGTTAAATATCTGATCCTCAACACTGTAGACACACTAACATTATATTATTACTCTTCATTAAAAAACAAGATATATTGACTATATTATGACTGCAAGTTGCTTCATAGTTGAATCACAATATAAAGTTCTTATCTTTGGAGATAGTTTCTCTGTATGTTTAGCAAAAATATGTATTTGCGAAATGGATGTGTGTACATATGTGTGTGTATTCATATACGTGTGTGTGTATGTGTGTGTGTGCCAGGCACTGTTCTAAGCAATTTAAAATTTTTGACTCATTGAATGCTCATAAAATCTTCATACTACCTAATTTGTCTGTTATATTTCAAGCTATTTCTTGAGAAATCTTTTCTAGGAAGAAGTTAACCTCTGTTAACTCATAATCAGCTTGTTTTATGAGACATTATGCCATTTTCTACATGAACACTTTCTCAGACAGTGTGAAGTCCAATATTTTTTTCTTTTTACCTTGTGACTAACTAGAAATTTCAGACGCTAAGTTTCGGGCCCGCTTTAGTGATTACCTTGCCTTTTATTGCCCTGCTACTAATCTGTTTTATAATATCTTTAAATATAAGCAAATTTAACTGAATTATAAACTATGTATTTACTCAGAATGCCCTAACTACCAGGATGTTTAATGCATCTGAGGTTTATAATTGTAATTTCTCTCACAAAATATTTATCTAAGAATCTTTGTTTATCTTAATGATAACTAATGTTTTAAAATAGTCAATTTCCTTCAAAGATTGGATATCTTTTATTTTCCACTATATTTAAATATAGTATTTATATTTTAATATTATATTATATTTAAAATAAATATATTAAATGTACATTTAAATTCATATTAGTGAGGCGTTCAGAATATGAGAAGAGTAATAAAAATTGTTAGAAATAATATCCTTTTATAAAAATTATGATGTGTTGCAACAGCTTTAAGGTCTATTATTTCTAAGTTCTCCTTTCCCATATGCTAATTAATAATCCAAATAGCCCTCTATCTTTCTAATTATTCTGTTTTCTCAGATGATAATAAGGAAAATCCTCTGATAGCCCTAATGATAGGTTAGGATATAGTTTTATGCAATGTTTTGTTTTGGCAACATTTCCATTAATTTAATGTCTATAGGTATGATTATCTTGAGTTCTACCCAGGATACGTATAACTATATAGCCAAGATCTATTGAGCAATTCCTTATATGTCACGTACTACTTAAAATGTTACAATCATTTTATGTTTTTAATTCTTTAATTAACCCTGCAGTATGTTTTCTAGATGAGGAAGTTAAAGCCAAAGAGGAAGTAACTTTGCTTGCCATCTACTTATAATGATAGAATATATGACTAAGTTAGAAGGCAAAGATTTTCCCCCATCTATCTACAGCTAGTTATCCACAATTGTTTAATAATGTCACTATTTATTGTTTATAATATGAAAACCATAATCATTTGTGAAGAATTATCAAAATCAAGTCACTTCCTGACAGTGGTGGACTTAGAATTTCGATATTAATTGAAGCTTAGGTATTGACAGTCTGGCTAGGAGGACATTAGCTAGAAAAATTTTCTTGAAGTTAACGTTTGCTTAGTAAGCAGTCTGTTACACTAACATTGTAAGGTGTCCAAGATGGTCCTAATGATCCTCCTTTCTTTTTATATACACCCTATAGTATCTTCCCATATTGGAATGGGTCAAGTCTCTACCACACATAGAGTAGGGTGGAGGAGAAGGTATATGACTTCTGAAGTCAGGTCATAAAAGGCATTAAGGCTTCTGCCTTGCTCTCTTGGATCACTCATTCTGGGGAAAGCCAACTGCCAGTAAGTGAGACACTTAAACAGCCTTGGGGAGAGTCCCAATAGCAAAGAACTGAGGCTTTCTGCCAACAACCAGCAGCAAATTGCCAGTCATATAAGTGAGCCATCTTGGAGGTGGATCTTCTAGTCCAAGTCAAGCCTGCAGATCCTGGAACCTCATAAGATATCCCAAACCAGAACCCTCCCAGCCAAACCACCCCACCAAAACCATAAGTGTTTTTTGTCGTTTTAAGCCACTAAATTTGAGATAACTTTTTACACATTGTACAATAACCACTGCAGATTGTATGCTTACTTGGTTTGGCATTGGAAGAAGATGGATCCATTTTTATTTGTTTTGTGTGATGGCTTTAATCTTTAGACATGGCAACAGTTCTTACATTGTCTTGGTTTCAGTCAGACTGATTTGGTTGCCAAGACTCTCTGTGTTTGATTAAGTGTAGGTTATTTTAAAATGGATGTGAAATTTAAACTGGCAATGTGAAGCACTCAGAGATGTACCCACACCCAGAAGCCAGAAACTGACATTACATAGTCAGACAACTGCTGCCTCTCCTGTCTCGCCCATGGGTTGCACAGCCTCTTCCTCCCTTTCACATCTTGAGTCCTTCTCTGCATTATCACAAATTATCATAGCCCTAACTCTACATCATGGTGCCTTTCGCTGTGCATTCTTACCATTCCGATTCTCTGTGTTCTCTGTTTTCTAACATGATTTCTTGATTCACATTACACCCCAAAGGGATCTGATTATCCCCTCTCATCACTTTTTAGAAATTCAGATCATAGATTCCTGGCCATTTTCTGCGTTGTATGCCCTAATGTAAGCTGAGTACTACAGCCTAATCAGCTCATGTTAGACTCTAGGTGGGGAATCTGTGTAGTCACAGGGGAGAATCGTCTTCAATCAGTGCTAAAAGAGTGACAGTTTCACTTAAAAGTGGCTTTGAATTTGGCATATGGCAGGCAATGTACTTGACATATCTTATATAGCTTTCCATCTTAAAAATAGTATGTTTTAAATGTCTCATTTCATTCTCCATATGTACAAAGAAATTTCAACTACCATAAAGCTAACCATATATTTTTTCAAATACATTAAATTTTTATCTACATTTTCTTTTGACGTTGCCCTTTTTCATCTGCCTTCTAAAGTTGAGTCAATTTCTTAAATCCAAAAGGAGAAGCAGTCAATAAGACATCTAGCTAAAATGTAATTCTTACATAAATGCAGTTTATCAAAAATGTTTTGCACTAGTGGAAACCTTATACTTTCAGACAAAGACAAGGACAAGCAAAAATTTATTTAGTTGAAAAGCCAAGCAGTTTACACATGAGTTGTCAAGGAAAATAGCCTTTCAGTACGATGGCATGCTGCTATGTAGTTAATAATCTTATTTCTGTTGCTTATATAATATTCAACTCTCCACATGTATTTCCATATAAAGAAAGCATATTTAATACGAGATCCATTACTTTAAATATAATTGCAAGTACCTAATATATAAAATAAGGCAATTTATAAAGAAGGCATTGATAAAGGATTCTGTTACTAGTATCTAGGCATCTGTTCCATTGAACTACATTTTCATTATAAGGCATATGTTATCTTCAGAAAGAATATTACATTTCAGGTAAGTTGTGAATAACTATTAAATTACTAGGGTCTGTAACTTTGAGGTTTTTATTGTCCAATTTTAAATAAAAGGATTTAAGAACAGAAAATTCACTTATGGTATATTGAGGAATGCAATAGGTGTTTCACAGGATTTCATATGTAGCAAAAAAAAGTCATTTAGCCCAAACTCTTGGTTCCAGACAGGTTAACTATAGATAAAAACTAAACTGGTTTAAAGCACAACTAGTGGAAAATTAGGTGAAGAATTCTGGTAAGAATATTACTGTCAGATTTAACATATGAGCAAAGATGAAGAGTTTCAAAATGATTTGATATTTGGTACATGATTTTACAAGGGCATTTCATAGAAGACCTTATGTGCTATGCTAAGGACTTTGAGCTTACACACACACACACAATGCATTATATGTTTTTAAATAAATGGCTGGCATGATTAAGCCTGCATTTATTATAGGCAGCTTGTATATATCTTATGAAGGATAAAGTAATATGACAAAACAAATCCCTTTCAGCATGTAAGTAGCTGTGAAAATGTAAAAAATATAAAAGTTACATCCCAATAGAAATAATGAGTTAAAGACATAAAGTTTTCTTAAAATATTTGCAAACATATTCAATATAATTTATAATCAAACTAATATACATTATATTTAATTTATATATATAATAATATATATATTCACTTTTGGTAAGCTTGTGCACATGTGCATGCGTACACACACATACCATAATAATCTACCTTGAGTGTGGTGGTATGAATACTTTCATAGACTGCTGGTGGTTGCTGGTAACAACCTTTTGGAAATCAACCTGGCAACATGTGTCAATGGCTTTACACATTCCCATGCATCTTGTGGGAATGTATACTAATGGAAATAACATATAAGGATGATCACCACAATGAACACACACACATATATATATATATATACATATATCTATATGATTGATGTCAACAATACTTGTTGAGCTCCTGTAATTTATACTAGCGTCTGATCTAGGTACTAAATTTGGATTGATGAACAATGAAGAATAATATTTTTAAAAGGGAGAAATCCATATAATTGAATAGTATATAATGACTAAAACCATATATTTGAAGACTATATTAGACATCATGTGATAAATGAATAAATAGGATTTAAAATGATTGTTACATTTTTATATATTATATCAAAAGCATCTCCATGTATGTATGCATTTCTATAAAAATCAGAAAAATAATGAAAAGACATATAAGGAAAAGAGACTTGGTTATTATACCTGCGTAATTGAATATGAAGTATGTATTTATTTATTTGTATATTTATTTTTTTATTACAGTAACATTGGTTTATAACATATACATTTCAGGTGTACATTATTACCTTTCAATTTCTGTGTAGATTACATCTTGTTCACCACCCAAAAACTGATTACACTCCATCACCATACACATGTGCCTAATCACCCCTTTGGCACTCCTCTCTCCTTCTTCCCCTCTGGTAACCATCAATCCAATCTCTGTTTCTAAGTGATTGTTTGTGTTGTTTTTATCTTCTTTGTTATTTATTTATTTTTTGGTGAGGAGGATTCGCCCTGAGCTAACTTCTATAGCCAATCTAACTCTTTTTGCTTGAGGAAGAGTGACCAGGAGCTAACAACTGTGCCAATCTTCCTCTATTTTGTATGTGGGATGCTGCCACAGCATGCCCCAATGAGCAAAGTATAGGTCTGCACCTGGAATTTGAACCTACAAACCCGGGGACACCAAAGTAGAGTGTGTGAACTTAGCCACCATTCAACCAGGCCAGCCCCATGTTATTTTTATCTTCTATTTATGTGTAAGATAACATGGTATTTGACTTTCTCCCTCTGACTTATTTCACTTAGAATAATATCTTCAATGTCCATCCATGTTGTCACAAATGCCCGGATTTCATTGTTTCTTATGGCTGAGTAGTATTCCATTGTATATGTATACCACATCTTCTTCATCTATTCCTCCCTTCTTGGGCACCTAGGTAGCTTTCAAGTTTTAGCTATTGTTCATAATGCTGCAATGAACATAGGGGTGCATGTATCTTTACCCATTCATGTTCTTTGGATAAATACCCAGCAGTGGAATAGCTGGATCATCTGGAGGTTGTAGTCTTAATTTTTTGAGGAATATCAGTACTGTTATTTCCTGTCTTGTTAGTTATAGCCATTCTTTTTTTTTTTTTTTCCCAAGGAAGATTAGCCCTGAGCTAACATCTGCCAATCCTCCTCTTTCTTCAGAGGGCGACTGGCCCTGAGCTAACGTCTGTGCCCATCTTCCTCTACTTATAGGTGGGATGCCTACCACAGCATGGCTTGCCATGTGGTGCCATGTCTACACCCTGGACCCGAACCAGCGAACCCTGGGCCACCAAAGCAGAATGTGTGCACTTAACCACTGTGCCACTGCGCCAGCCCCAATTATAGCCATTCTGATGACAGTAAAGCGATATTTCATTTTAGTATTGATTTACATGTCCCTGATAGTGATGTTGAACATCTTTTCGTGTGCCTGTTGGCCATATGTATATCTTCTTTGGAGAAATGTCTGTTCAGATATTTTGCCCCTTTTTTAACCCATAAGTTGCCTGAGTGCTTGCTGTTGGGTGGGGCCAGTCCCTAGGGCATGTTGCCTAACCTGGCTCAGCTGGATTAAATCTGTGCTCTAGTGGGTGGAGCAGACCCTGGTCTAACAGTCCAGAGGAAGAACTCCAATGCATCTGCCAGCATCTGTGTAAGCATGCCTTTACTAGGTCACAATAATGGCTACCACCAATGTCTCAGTCCCTGGAGAGGTCTCACCTCTCATGGAGATGCACTCAGAACCTATCAGGTGAGTCTCTTTTCACCAAAGGACTGTTCACCTTTCCTTCTGGTGATTTTAGGTTGCTTTCTAAAATGAGTGAATTTGTGTGTGGGCCCTTTAAGAGCTGGTTTTTTTTTTCCCTTTATATCTGATAGCTTTGCTGGGGGTATTCCTTGTTCTTGTTAGTAGCCAGGAAAGCCAGATATTAAAACACTCATCTCAGTTGTGCTCAGTCCAAAAGCTGCTTATAGTGGTAATGCTCCCCCACTAAGACCCCCTGTTCCTCTGGGGAAGGCTTTGTACCTTAGGATTGCTCCCAACTGGCTGTGAAGCTCTGTGGCTCACAAAGGTGGCTTTTTTTCCTCCAAGAAAGGAATTGCTGCCTCTTCCATCTCAGTCTGCACTGTCCCTTGTTGTGGGGGTTCTTTTCATTCAGTTTTCAGTTCTCTCTCAGGGGTAATGTTTCCAAGAGTAGTTGTGAATTTGTTTTGTCTGTGGGAGGAGGTGAGTTCAGAGTTCACTTACGCTTCCATCTTGACACCATCCTTGATTTTTTTTCTCAATTTTTTTTTAAGTTTAATGCACATTCTAACTGTATACAATAAAATGGAACATGCTCTAAATAGACAAAAATAATACATGCAATTTTTAAATTTAGTAATTTCAGAATAAATTTTGTCTTTATAAAATTCATTCTCTTGATCTAGGAATAATATAGTTTTCCATCAGTGTATTTTTGGTGAATATTACACTTGATTTGCTATATTTTTTGTTTTGGTATATTATTGATACATTATGTTTTGAGCTATGTAAATAAAGTGCATTATATTTTCTAATTCTTACATAAGAATATAGTTTTTTTGTGTTCTTATCTTGTCACTTAACTGAACTTTCTTACTAACTTTATGTGTACTTTAAATTTATTCTTTTGTGACTCATTTTATCTTCACATTTTGATTATTTTATTTTCTAATTTATATTACTTATACAATTTATATTTATTTCTTGGCTTAATGAATTGTCTAGTTCATAAAAATTAATTTCTGATGACAACGACAATCCATTAGTTTGACTCTCAGCTTACTATTCTGGTGTTTGTTAATTTTTCGTTACTATGAAATATGCCTCTACTCAGTTTGCTAGATCACTGAGAGTATTTATATTACACTTAGTAATATGTGATGAACTTTATCAGATTATATTTGTTTACTTAAATTATATTGATTATTCTCATTAGCTATACTAATATATTGTACTAAATTAATTGATTTCTTAACTAAATTCCTACCAGATCATTTTTTAATTCCAACAGGATTCCTGTCTATGATCAAACTTTTAATATCCTGGTGAATTTTGCTTTCATTTTGTTTACAATTTTTGTCATTAGTGAATTTGTCCTATAATTCCCTTTGCTCTGCTGCTATTATCGATTATTGCCTTCACTTTTGCTGACTTTATAAAATGAATACCAATGTTTCCATCTTAATTGATATTCTAACAATATTTAATACAATTTGAAGTATATGATTCTTGAATGTCAATAAATACTCATCATAAAAACTACAGACCTGGAGCCAGCCCTGTTGCCTAGTGGTTAAATTCAGCGCACTCCACTTCAGTGGCCTGGGTTTAGTTCCCAGGTGCAGACCTACAACACTCATCGGTGGCCATGCCATGGAGGTGACCCACATACAAACTAGAGGAACATTGGTGTGGGTGGTAGCTCAGGGCAAATCTTCCTCAGCAAAAAGACAAACAAGCAAGCAAACAAAATCTCTATAAACCCTAAGAGTATTTTGGAAAGAAACCATTTTAAGAAGATGTTTCAATTGATACCATGGTTATTTTCATTCAATTTTCTTCTTTATGTTTAGCTGGTATATTAATATATCTTTGGATTTTTTATGATATAAGATTATCAAATTTACCAGCAAAATGTCTATATTAATTCCAAATCATTGTAGCTACAGTCATTCCTTCCTTCTTCCTTCTCTTCCTTCTTCTTCCTTCCCTTGCTCTTCCCTCCTCTCTCCTCCTTCTCTGCCTCCTCCTCCTTCTACTCTCTTCTTTCTCTTTCTCATCTATTTTGCTCAGTAATGCATCGATTAAGTCTATGCATTATCTTTTGGCCAAAACATTTTGCGTCCACATGTCAAATTCTCATTTTTGTTGTTTTATATGAACTGTGATTATATTTGATTTTTTAAAAATATTTAATTTATTGAAGAATTTTTTGGATTTAGATGCTTGTTATACATTTCATATTTACTTTATTGTTGTCTGAAAATGTCTAAACTATTAATGCTTATTGGAATATACATAAAAAATAGAGACTTTTTGGGGCTGGCCCCGTGGCCGAGTGGTTAAGTTCGCGCGCTCCGCTGCAGGCGGCCCAGTGTTTCGTCGGTTCGAATCCTGGGCGCGGACATGGCACTGCTCGTCAGACCACGCTGAGGCAGCGTCCCACATGCCACAACTAGAGGAACCCACAACGAAGAATACACAACTATGTACCGGGGGGCTTTGGGGAGAAAAAGGAAAAAATAAAATCTTTAAAAAAAAAAAAAAAAAAAATAGAGACTTTTTATTTTCTAGTTTACTTTCTGAGCACTCTTGAAAATCTTTCAAGAAAACTTGAAAGGAAGACTCTTTCTGTTTGCATACTACAACATTCATTATAAAAATACTAATTCAGTCTTAATAATTGTATTATTGAAACTTTGTCTTCTCTTCACTTTTCAAATACTAACAGTGATGAGTTAAAGAAGCAGAATATGATTGTGGATATATCAATTTTGTATCCAGTCTTAATAGTTTTTGCCTCATATTGTAATGCTATGTTTTTAACTTACATGATTTTAAGTTCAATATGTAGTGCCTTGAATTTTAAGTTATCTGATATTAATATCACAAGCCATGTATTTTTTTCTCATAAATGATTGCCTACCTTAAAAATATCTCTGTCCTTAGTCCTTTAAAATAACAGTGTTTGCATATGCCACTAGGATTTGTGCATGCTTTTTCCTATATCTGGAAATCTTATCCTTACAATCCTCACCCAGTTCACTCTTATTCATCTATTAGACATCACCTTCAACAGTATCGTTAGGGAATTTTCCTCCAGTTTTACTGACTATGTCTAATCCACCTTTTAAATGCATTCACATTACTCTTCCTCTCTTTCATAACACATTAAATTTGCAATTTTGAAATTTTTTCCTATTTGAATACTGATTTTTTTGTCTCCTCATTAGAATATAAACGCTATTAACCCAGAGAGTGGGCCTGTTCTAATCTGTGTATTGTAGCACTGAATACAATGTCTGACACATGCTAGGCACTCACTCAATATTCACTCAGTGAATGGATGGAAATATGATGGAAAATATATTCAGTTACCTTTTTTAATAAGCCAGAAAAATACTGATAAGTCTAATCATGGCTCCATCTTTCCTGAGCCTACAGAAGAAAATTTAATCTCCTTTGCAATGTGTACAAAAGGCTTTCTTGATATTATCAAGGACGAATTGTCTGGCCTCATCTTCTGTCAATTTTGCCCTTCAAATATACTCAGTTACTGAAATCCCTCTGAATATGTTGGTATACTTTGAATGTCTTTAACCCCCCTGCACCACACATCCTTCTTGTAAGCTTGGGTGACATTATCTTGCTTGAGCATCACCAATCCAATGAAGCTGTCCCTCCACTGCCCAGCCTTTGCCCCAGAGATGATCATTCTGTCATATCCTTAGCCCCTGAACCTGAGTTTTGTTTCTTTGATTGCAGCTACCACATGGTTGTAATTATTTGTTAGCCTGGTTCTTTGTCCTTGCAAGTCTATGTCCTCTTCCTGCGAATAGGATCTATCCTTTTCATAGTCATTGCAAACACACTGTAGGCAACAAGAACAGCACCACAAAATGTCCTGAAAGGATACATGTATCATGCATGCATATTTGAATAAATATTATTAAGGAATTAAAAACACCAAGAATCACAAAAGGTGCTTACTCTCCAAAAGTTTATTTTAAAAAATATAGCAGGTGCTGAAACCTGCATGACTTGGGCCTTCAGCCTCCATCTAGGAGTGCTAGACTGCTACATCCTGCTACATTCACTGGGGGGATTCAGTTTTTTTAAAAAAGTGATTATGCTTTAATAGGGTTAAAATATTCATGGAATAATTAGATGTGTATAAGATTTTCCATTAGTTACTCTTAAAGTATTTTGCCTTGAAAACCTATAGAATTTGGGAAACTTTCAATTAGTAAGAGAGGCAGAGATTTCCTCAAGAATATTTCTAATTGATATTTGCTCTTTATCTTTATCTTAATATTTAACTCTCTATTGATTTGGTCCCTATCCAAGGTCTAATAAACCTATTTCCAGAAACAATTTAAGATGACTCATTATTGTGCATTGAAATAAGCAAGATATATTTAGATATATTTCATTCCATCTGGTTTAAAAAGTGGAAACATATACTACTTAAAAATAGGTCACTTCTGTGTTCAAAATCCTGTATTTACAAGAAGTCTTCTTGCTCAGAAATATTGCATATTATGTAGGAATATTACATATTGTGATTATGGAGAATTTTAAAAACACAGCTTTTTAATTAGTAACTTCTAACTATACTGTCAAATAAATAAATAGTTTTAACTACCAATGCTTGTTCTAAAGATGTATTTCAATAAAATTAACTTAAATATCCCATTCCCATTCTTTTTAGTGATGCACAAAATGTTCTTTGTTTATTAACAAAATCTGTATTCCAAAGAAGAATTGGCTGTTTCAAGAAATGAAGAGAGCATTATTAGCTAGTCTCAGTGTTTTACTGTTTTGTTAATTTAGTTTGTTGAATTCACAGTCACTCCTTTTACGTACATGCTCTATCCTAGAGATTGTTACCTCTTTAATAGTTATTTATATTACTATGCAATTGAAGTTCTCTTTACTCATTTTTTCCTCTCCTTTTTCTTTTTCACATGCTGCAGTAGCTAACATATTATGGAGAGAAGAAGGTACTAAATTCCATTATGTTTCTTATTGTTATGATTATTTTGCTTAATTTTTAGTAGATGTGTTAACCATCAGTCTTAATAATTACCTTGTTTTGATGTTGACTCAACATTTTTATTTGATTATAAGTCAATATTCTTCTATAAATGTGCTACCGTTAAAAATATTTCTCATTCCTCATCAACTTGATTTATTATTGATATGTAACTAGGAAGTTATATTACAATATATTGAAATACTTTTCAGGGTATAAAAGTAAGTCAAAGAAATAAAAGCAAACTTAGTTAAACAGAATGTATATAATAAACCCTGATTTAGATTATCAAAAGGAAAATTTAAAAACTAGTGTCTTATGAAGGTAATATAATAAATTGTTTAAGAAAATAGGTTATAAACTTGAAGGACCTAGATTCAAATCCGATCTCTACCACTATATAGCCTAGGGCCTCTTTATATCACAATTTTCTTATCTCAAAAATCAGGACAACTGTTAATACACAATAGGGTTGTTATCAGTTCCTTAAATACAGTCTACACTCAATACATGGTATCTACTGTTATTTATTATTGTTTTTCTTAATGATAAAGTCTTGGAAGAAAGTGTTTGACCAGGTGCTCAAATATCCCATGCGCTTTAGTTCAATTCTCAGGATAAAAATGTGCACAAGTCATCCTTACAATCGTAGTAAGCAATGGCTAAAATCATTGCCTTCACAGTCTATCCTAGACAAACTTCCTCTTCCCTAATTTTAGCTTCCTATATGACCTGTAGTCACTGCTACTGTGAGGACCATGTCTCATAACCTTCAGGTAATTCCGGAATTTAGCCATCTCAATTTTGTTCTCAATGATGAGGCATACCACTTTTGTTTTTGTCCTTGGTATTTGTTGATCCTCGAATCTTTCATGTAGGCTCCTGTAGAGTCGGGCTTACTAAAGAGGTTCTGGTGTAACTATGCCTTCTCATCTTGTTCCACTTAGATATTTCACATTTGAATTTACAAATTCAAGTGTTACTGAAACTAGCATTAACACATCTGTTAGACATTTCTTTATATTCTCTTCCTTCCTGAGAGCAAATAAAAATTTCTCTGGGCATTTAAAAAAGTAATTTTATTTTACAATTGTAATGAAAGGAACAAAACCTAAGTAGTCAGAGACCAGGTACCAAGGATCTGGCTTCGCTGGTTAATTTCTGGGAAAAATTTTATATTAGTTTTTAATAGTTAATATTTAATAATAATATGATATTCTTCAGGCTACCCCTAGAAGTGTAGGAGACCTCCAGTTAATTAAGATCACACGAAGATTCGTTATATAAAACCATTTTTATCTATTTAAATTTTTCTTCTGTTAGTGTTTGAAAATGTATACTCTCAATAATTATTCTCCATCAATCAATGATGTGTTTAATCTTCATGATGATAATAACAGACATTTGGTCCTATCCAAAATGTCCATCAGATATTTGGTCCATGCCAAAAGGTCCTTGATATTGGATCCTATCCAGAACCATTTGGAATGGAGTAAATTACTCATGGATGTTTTGGAAAGGACCAAATGTAAAGGACGTTTTGGCGTGGAACAAATGTCCTACAAGGTTCATGACTTTGTTTGACACAGAATGTGTACTTGAGAAAAAATAGCTATTTAGTATATTTTGCAGATAATTTTAAGACATACACAAGAAATGACTTTAAGTAAATTTTTAAAATCTTTTATTTCATGTAAAATTATCATCAGAGTCCTTTTTTATTTTTTAGAATAAACAAGATTTAAAATAATATATTTGAGAAAATAATATGCTTGATTTAGATTCACAGGCATCTCTAAACTATTTGTTATAATGCCACAGCTATTGGCAAGGCATTACAATTAGAAATGATTGCATGTAATAATAGTAATGATGGCCAGAGATAATCAACCAGCTTGAGGAATCACTGAACTCCAACAGTGTGTAGAATTATTTCATAAAATTTAATTAAAATAATAGCCAACTGAAGCTTTCAAAGCAAATTTCCACCTCTATTTTTAAAAGATAGGATAATAACAAATAAGAAATATTTCTTGTTTTATGTCTATCTATATCTATATACATCTCAAATATTTCTGAGATCCACTTTTATTTCTGCTCTAGCAGGGCTTTCTGTTTGTATGCTTGTCTCTTCACCCTCCAAGGGAAATTTATCCCAGAGAGAACCAATTGAAGAATTTCAGGCATTTTAAGATTAGTAATGGAAGGAGAGTTGAAAATGATAATACCTTTCATAACTTCACTTTACTTATATGCAAGTGTTAAAACTATAAAATTTGCTTAACTGAAAAATTATTTTTTAAACATGACCATAAGAATCTAGCTTAGCCAAAACTTTGTTCTTTAAATCAATTTTACTGAATTTAATATATATTATCTTAATAATCACATGGATATTTAAGCCTGAAGCACATTCTCCTCTCTTTTTTCTGAGTTCTCTTTTCAGTTCTTCTTCTGTAATCATCATTGTAGTTTGCAGGAGTGTAGAGAGACAATGTTTCACTCATTTATTGATAAATGCTTTAACAAGCCTATTAAATGTCAAGCACTTTGAAAGCACTGGAAATATAAAGATAAGATCTAATTTCTACCCTAAAGAGGGTTTAATCTAGTAAGTTAAAGGCTAAATTGTTCTTACTGACAACTAATTTTACTATGTGATTTTAAAATACACATTAAAAGATTCAGTATGATTGGTTTTCTTCTGCAATAGTTTTAGGACCTTGTAATCAAATATAATCTAATAAAATATTTCCTAGTGGACAACAGTTTGAGTATATGTTATATGGTCTAACTTAATAGTAAGTGTTTTCATTTATTATAAGCACTGAATCACAGGAAGTTAAACCATTTTATTCACTGCAAGATTGGTCTGAACTTTTAAATATGCAAACTTCAAACTCCAAGGACAGATGTAAGGTGGTTCATTATATAACACACCATTTTCTAAATTTATTATAACATGGAATTATTTTGATGGATATCTGCAGGATCAACATCAAATAGAATCTACTTTGGGAAATACTGGTTTGATGTGATATCTAATGAGTTGAAAGCAAAAAATTATTTTCTATATTTATAAAAATTGACTGTCCTAACCTTTGTAAATATTTATTAATCTCTTCACAAAAAATATATTATAGAAATAAAGTAAATCACTATATCAGCTGGGCTAATTAACACTAACCAACACAAGGTAGAAATTTCTAGAAATTGTAGTGAAATCTTACAACAAAGTTTACATGGTACATCATAATCTGATTAGCTTTGTGATATATAATATGGCCAAGGTGGGGAAGAAAGAGATATAGAAATAGGTCAGCTCTTAACTCCTTCAGCCTAACATTCACAGTTTCATTGGCCAGACAATTATACATTGCAGATGAGGTTGGGAAATACAGAATAATATAGGTGCCTACTTAGTGTGTTCCATAAGCCTCTTGTATAATTATTTTTAGAGGGGGAAAAAAAAAGCTAAGGTTCTCAGGACCTGATTACTGCCTCACAGTGATATTGAAGAAATATTTAAAATGCAAAAGGAGAATTTTCACAGCGTAAAGTTTCCCAATGCATGAAACTTAGAAAGCCATCGAATTGGGGGAGGTAGAGACCAAGCCTTCCAACGGCTAGTACATGATGCCACTGAAACTGTGATCAAGCTGTCACCATTTCCACTGGCCAGTTTGCTACTCTTTCTGTTAAAAACTAATGTCAGCCTAACTGTTTTAGCATTTTAAATTCTCTTATAAAAAAGTTTTTCAAATCAGAAAAGTGACCTGACAAGAGATATCCTTTTGCAGATATATGTGTATATATGTATACATATATATGTCTGTGTACATGTGTATACACATACATGTGTGTGCATATCTATAAGCATATATATGGTTGCACTAGTATTAATTATATAACAAATACTCTATTATGTTATAACCTTTGCTATGTTAATTATTAAATGTGAAATCAACCATGCAGATTTCTATTCAGTTTTTCCAGCGTATCTTTGGAAGTTCAGGAAATTGTCCAGTGACTCAAAAGGAATAGTTTTAGATAATATTCTTCCTGGATTAATAGTACCTAATAAGGAGATTGACATAATCACTCTCAAAAAACTTTCTAGCAAAAATGAAAGCGCTAGTCTTATTTTAGTGGAACATCACATAAAGATCTTATTGAGGTACAATGGTATGATGTTCCTGTGTGTGAAAAGCTTTTCAGTTCTAAAGATAAAAATATAAAAAATGGGAACATTCATGAACCAAAAATCTATCCCTGCTGAGTTATTCAGGGTGAGAAATGCCATGTATGCCATCTATTCCTGACTATATTTTTCTTTAGCTAAAAAGATTTCTTCTATACTTCAAAAAAGAGATGAGTAAGTTTAGGATCATTCAAAAGTGAAAAGAATAATATCAACAAATAAAGAACTTTATTTAACACCAAAACTTATTGAATCATCTGTGATTAGTTATCAAATCACTGCACCGTGGAATCATAATTTGCTATTGACCATAACTTAAATGCTAAAGTAATGGCAATCTAAGTCGGGGGAAGACAAACATCGCCACAAAATCTCTTTTGTTATTGACTTAAATATTTATCCAATAATCAAACATTAACCAAATTTTGGGGCTGGCCCAGGGGCGTAGTGGTTAAATTTGCACGCTTTGCTTCAGCAGCCCAGGATTCATGGGTTTGGATCCTGAGTATGGACCTACACACTGCTCATCAAGCCCATGCTGTGGCAGCATCCCACAGACAAAATAGAGGAAGATTAGCACAGGTGTTAACTCAGCGACAATCTTCCTCATGCAAAAAGAGGTAGATTGGCAACAAATGTTAGCTCAAGGCCAATCTTCCTCATCTCCCCCCAAAAAAATTAACCAAATTTTATTGTTGATATAAATTAAGTAATATACAGGCTATATATAATAAATAATTGTATTATCACAATACACTATTATTCTTGAGCAGCTGTCCTCAAAGGATTGAAACAAGAATGTGTATTACACCATTTTTTCTCAGTCCATTTCATGTATTTAAAGGTGCAGTATTGGTTTAAAAATCCTCTGGGAAATTCTTCTCTCTTATGAGACTGCAAGTAATTCCTGCTTATGTCTTTCTCTGCATAGAAAGAAAAACAAAGCAAAAAGAAAACTCAAAAGGAACAAACGAATTATGAATCAGTTTCTAGAGCCACCATACTCCCTTAGATTAACAATCGACCTGGAAAAGACAAAGTACCTATGTCTGTCTTCACCAGGGGATGGAAAAAGAAAAAACAGCCTGAACATTTTGCCAGTCTTTCCTGTGACTAGAGTGGTGAAACTTTCACTGAGATCAAGAACTTTTGTAATCTCCACAATAGAAGGCATTAGTGAGGATAGAATTGTAATCGAACCCTCATGGTTATCAAACTTTTTGCAACTCAACACTCCTTTTACACTTTTCCATATTATTGAGAACTCAAAGAGCTTTTGTTCACATGAGTTATTTCTGTCCACTTATATTTACCATATTAGAATTAAAACAGAAAACTTTAAATGTGTATTTTGTAATTTATTAAAAATAACCATAATAAACTTATTACCTGTAGCCGTAAATAACACATTATTTTTAAAGCTATATTTCCAACAAAACAATGAGCAGGCTCACATTGTTTTACATTCTGCAAATCTTTTTCAGTGTCTGACTGAATACAAGATGCTGGATTCCTGTTTCTGCTTCTGCATTGAATTGTTGTGATTTCACTCATGACATCACATGTCATGTAGCCTGTCGAAAACTACACTCTACATTTGTGATGATCTAATCTGTGAGACTGAGAAAATAATGCAAATGATGTCTCAGTATTATTATGAAAATAGTTTTCACTTTGCAAACCCACTGACAGGATCAACCTTGAGAACTTCTCTAGTAGAAAATGAAGTTGATCCTTTAGCAAGCTCATGGATTCATAGAATTTGCTATCACAGAAAACTGAAATTTAACAGTATATCTCACAGTATAGATTTGAGGAAAACATGAGAACAGTAATGAAATTCTGGTTATATACCATGTCATTATTTGATTTTTATCCATTAATGTTTCAAAGAAGAGATAATGTCAGTCATAAAAATAGTGACAGTTACTCTTTCTTGAGATCTTATGGTGTGCCAGTTACTCTGGGTAAATGTTTTACTTTCTCCACCTTATTTAATTCTTACTAAAGCAGCATGATGTAAGTACAATAATTACCTCTGAGTTTGAGATGGGGAAATCAAGACACAGACTAAACAACATTCCCATGGTACAACAGTAAGTTCTATAGCCGTGATGTGTCTCTGAACTGTCTGAATCCAGAGAATGGAGTTTATTTCCCTTTGTTACATTCTTCCATTAAAAAAAAAAGTTAAGATGTAGAAACTTAATTGTTATACCAAATATACACAAATATGTTATTGCTTTCTCTACAAATAAAGCTAGTGAATGCCCCAAATGAAAATTTGTATGTTTCACTGACCAACTTCTCCATCATCAGACAATTTACATTATCCTATGCTGAGTGTATTCATAATAAATGCATATATGTACAATATTACAGCAGAAAGTTTAAAAAGAAACACATCTGCATCTTATATTCAGATCATAAATTCTGCTGCTAAAATCTAAATAAAACTTTGCATGAACAAAATATGTCTAGAAAAAAAATAAAAGGTAAATTATACCTCCTGTGGGTGGGGAGGGGAGGAACTCATAAAGGGCTCTATAGGGATAGGTAAAGTGATTTCATAGCAGAGTGATTGATATATAGCTGTTCAGTCGATAATTATTATTTTAGCTAACATATTTATATATAGTATTTTGTTGGCATTACTATTTCATAAACACTAAGGAGTTCTGTTCCCACTGAAAATAATAAAATGCAAAATCAAACTAAACCCTCCTTTATGATATCTGTATTTTTTCAATAACTTGCATCCTGGAAAGAAGTTTATGCTTTGTAAAAATGCTGATGTGTGATTCATATTTTAAAGAGCAGGAATATAGACTATCAGATTTGAACAAGTGATTTGGAGGGATTAAGTGGGCTCTAGAGGAAAATACAGCTCAAAATTTCCTCAGTGCAGGAATGTAGTGGAATCCCACTGATTATGTACAGAATATGGTAACATAATATAATAAAAGTATCCATAGGAGTAAGGACAGGAAATATTTCAAGAAACTTTGAAAATAATCTGGACTTAGACGAGTGTCAGGTTCAAACATATTCAAATTCCTGATTGTGAAGCAGAATTTTGCAGCAGTTGAAGAGCAGAGTGACATTCATTCAAAAATGCTGTAAGGGGGGCCGGCCCCGTGGGCGCGTGGTAAGTTCACACGCAGCCCAGGGTGTCCCTGGTTCGATCCTGGGAGCTGACATGGCGCCGCTTAGGCCATGTTGAGGCGGCAATCCACATGCCACAACTAGAAGGACCCACAACTAAAAGTATACAACTATCTACTGGGGGGATTTGGGCAGAAAAAGCAAAAAAAGAAAAAAAAAAAGATTGGCAAGTTGTTAGCTCAGGTGCCAATCTTTAAAAAAAAAACGTTATAAACTTTGTAATAATCATCAAACAGTATGTAACTGACAACTGAAAACTGAAAAGCAGACGTTACGTTATGACTTGGTTATGTTCAGAAGTTTCAATAACCAATAATGTTAAATTAATAGTCATTGATATATAGCACACATAAATCTTATGTGGAAGCTTGCTGATACAAATACTTTTTGCATAAAAAGCGTTGTTTTTTTTGTAAAATCCTTTGGGCACAGAATTTATATTTATTTATGCACAGCTATTAATTATAAATAATAGCTGACAACTACTAAATTTTTTTTATTAAAAATATAACTTGCTGGGGCTGGCCCAGTGGTGCAGGGGTTAAGTTTGCACGTTCTGCTTTGGTGGCCTGGGGTTTGCTGCTTCAGATCCCTGGTGTGGACATGGCACCACTTGGAAAAGCCATGCTATGGTAGTAGTGCTACATATAAAGTAGTGGAAGATGGGCACGGATGTTAGCTCAGGGCCAGTCTTCCTCAGCAGAAAAGAGAAGGATTGGTAGCAGATGTTAGCTCAGGGCTGATCTTCCTTGAGAAAAAAAAATATATATATATGTAAATTGAATTTAGTTTTTGCCACTTCTATTATGATCAGTAATATACCATCCTAATGTAATACTCTGTGGAATTATAATATATAATTAACTGATAAAGCTTGTGTGTATTAAAATGTGAGTACTGTAAAATATTTATAAAATAATAATAAGATGTATCAAAACAATCTGAGGTCACTTAAAACGTATATGTATTATTAGACAGAAATAATTTCATTTGCTAAAAGATATTTATACACTATGTGTAAACATCAATAAAGGTGTAATTATGTTTGAATATATTTTCCTGTAAATCATAAGAATAGATGGACACATGGCCAGATGGGAAAAATTGGTGAATTTCTAATTAACCAGGAACATAATTAATAAGAATAAATTTGGCTTAAGTTGAATAATCAAATATTTTCACAAATCGATACATTTTTATTGTGATCCTCAGGCTTGACTTAACAGAACTTGCAGGTATTCTCAATTAAAATAAAAAATGGGATTTTTTGTATTTAAATAAATTATCTTTCTCTTTGTAGCTGTTTTTAGAATTTAAACATTTTAAGCAACAATAGTTTGGCTTTCCGAGCTACTGAGATTTCACTGTCATTGCTTGTCTTCTAAAGAAGACGTGCTATCACTCAATCTTGTAAGATATAATTAGACTGAATAAAGATGATTGTGGAAACCAGTACACTGGGGCAAGGGAGCTACTCAGGTGAGGAATGGAAAAGAAAGAACTATATGTGGTTAGGCCTGGGTATGTTAGAACAAGGCAGAAGCTGAGGCAACAAAGAGAACAGGTGCACAAGAATACGCAGAAGCTCCCCAGGTGCAGGCCTCAGTTTACCTTAACTGCATTCCAGGTATCTCATTTGTAGGATCCTGCACCCAGTAGGTGTGCATTTATAAAGTGATATGAATTTCTGAGATGCCACACAGTCAGATCTGTAGTGTGAAAAAAATTAAAAATAAGATTTAAATGATTATACTGAGATTTTTCTAAGACCTTAAATTAAAGATTTAAAGTCTAGAGATAGACCCCAATTACTGCCAGTATAAAAATTGATATATAGGATCTCTATGTAGGATTATATTTACAAAAAGTGGTTTAGGAAAATACACATTCTCCAAACTCTGGGGAACTTGGTCTTTTTGTTTCAAAAGTCTTTATATACACTAAATTCCTATACTGAATGAAATTTCATATTCCCTAGGGAACTCTAATAACAATACTAGAATAAATATGATCCTTTAAAAAGTACTTTTAGGGGCTGGTCCAGTGGCGCAGTGGTAAATTTCACACATTCTGCTTCCGCGGCCTGGGGTTCACTGGGTTGGATCCCAGGTGCAGACCTATGCACTGCTTGGCCAGCCATGCTGTGGCAGGCGTCCCACACATAAAGTAGAGGAAGATGGGCACAGATGTTAGCTTAGGGCTAATCTTCCTCAAAATAAATAAATAAATAGGGGCCAGCCTGGTGGCGCAGTGGTTAAGTGCACAGGTTCGGCTTTGCTGGCCCTGGCTTTGCCAGTTTGGATCCCCGGTGCGGACATGGCACCACGTGGCAAGCCATGCTGTGGCAGGCGTCCCACGTACAAAGTAGAGGAAGATGGGCAGGGATGTTAGCTCAGGGCGTCTTCCTCAGAAAAAAGAGGAGGATTCAGATGTTAGCTCAGCGCTAATCTTTCTAGGGAAAAATAAATAAGTAAATAAATAAATAAATAAAAACTGCTTTTGTTCCTCAGTTAACATCTAAATTAAGTAGGGGAGGTATCAGAAATAATCTATGCATCAACAAATTTATAATTTTCATTTATAATTATTGAAAAATACATGAAACATTTATTGAATTATATTAAGGAAATCACTGAATTGCAGATCAGGGAGAATAAAGTGGAATGTCTGCATAATGTCACAAAGTGGCTTGGGCATTCCGTAAAGGTCTCATATGATTTGCTTTATTAATATTACACGACTTCACAAATTGAACTCCTGCCAGCAATATGTGGGGCACTGAATTTTGGTTGTAAAGGTTTCTGATAATTTTTTTGAACTTTTGAATGTGTTTTTATTCCTAAGGTCTGGGAATTGGGAACATGTTCTATGTTTTTTATGAAGATGGCATCAAAGTGATACAACCCATAGAATGTGAATTTCAGAGGCACATTAAACCTAGTGAAAAGCTCCTTGGATTTCAGGCAAGTATTTAAAAAATTCCTTTGCATTTTTATGCAACAATTTTGTTAAGTAGAATTATATTTTGGAAATACAATGAAATCTATACATGCATGAGACGTGTTTGGAGGAAAATATTAAAACTATGATATTGGCTGTTACTCTATGCAGTTTTATATGTGAGGAGGAAAGTAATATATTGGGTAATCCTAATTACTTGTTTGTAATTAAAATAAACGCTATAGAAGTGAAATACCAAAAATGAACACAACCTAATAACTTCACCTGCTCCTTAATTTAGACGGTCTCCCATTTTGGTAGGCAACAGTTAGTTTAACAAAATGAAAGAAAACAGCGTGTAGATGATCTGATGGAAATTTGGGGTGTCATCAATACCTCATGGATGTTGATTCCCTTTTATTCTTCATATCTTTTTTCATGAGGTGTCAATGGAATGAATGCTTTAGATTTATACGGGAAAATATCAATTCTTTTATTTGTTTATTTATGTGTACCTTGTCTTCCCCATAAAGATTTTTTTCCTGTAAAATCTTGGTACAGAATTCAGAAAATAAAAGAATATCTGACAAAATGGTTGATTATACATATTAGGTATTGTATTTTTTTTGCAAGAGAAGAAATTATAATTATTTTTATATTGCCATGGCTATATATATCTCCCCATAAATATATGCATACCAAAATATGTAATATTGAAGGTTACCTATGTGTTCTCTACAAGTTCAGACATACACCAAACACCTAACATAAGTTTTTGGCAGGCCTCATCATGGAACCCTCCCTTGATGCTCATTTTAAAGGTTGGCATGGCCATGAAATATGAATAAAATAGAAACTTAATGCCATAGTTTAGATCCTTTATTTTCAACTCTTATTTATAGTCTAGCAGTACTCAATGTTGTTGTCATATATTGACATATGAAGATAATTTACATCTGAAAGCCATGCCCTGGAAGGGGGAGAAGAAAAAAAATTATGAGTGAGATAAGATAGGTCAGCTTCTTTCCAGATATTCTGTAGGACAAAGCAATCTAATGACGTCTTATTTTAAATAAAGGAAAGAATTTAATTCAATATGTCTGTAATTATTTAAAACAAATGAAACCATTTTAATTTAAAAATATTTCAGTTATATGGTAAATAACAAAATAGAATTGTTACCATTTTTGTTAAGCTATAGTTTAACTACAAGTATGAATGTCTTAAATTGTCCATGCAACTTTATTTTGTTTTATAGTAGTATAATATCAATACTAACTAAACTCATTTTGAGTAAGGTGTGTATGTAAATAAATAAACATAGATACAATCATAAGTATTTTCTTGTGATAAAGCAAATCATTCAATTTTATACCACATTCATATTTTTATAAAAACCTTTTGGATAAGAAATCTGGGCTATCACACGGGTATAGAAAATGTGGCACCAAAATGGTTATTTAAATAAAAGCAAAATGATTTTCTGGGAGAGTGTTTCTCTTTGAGTCCTGCAGGACTAGCAGTTTTGCAGCTAAACTGACACAGCTGTGTCGGTTACATCACAAATTCTGAAACCTCAGTTACTAATACTAAAAAGATAATCTGTGAAATTCATACTTGTCATCACAAAACTGTAACCTCATGAATTTGACTTGCAAATTTAAAGGCAAAGAATTTTCTTTGTCCACTACATATGTACTATTCCAGAGTATCAGTAAATGGTTCGATGCAGTTTGACTCAAGTCTTAAAGAATGTGCTTTTCCGGGACATTTTTTGATGGCTCTGGATGAATTAATTTAACTGTATGGAATCTAAAACTGAAAAAGTAAGCAAAAACTTGATGTGACAGTTTTGTGACGAGTCTGGACAACAGGGATGTAAAGTTTACTCACCTGAATTTCTCTCTCTTCAAAGCTTTTGAATACTTCCTCCTAAAACGGCTACAGTAGGAACGATATAGAATTGTGTATATTTATCTCTATATATAGAGAGAGAAATTATATATATAAAATTTGTATGAATTATATATAATTTTCTATAAAAATTAAAAATTGAAGGGGAGGTACAAACCAAACACCAGAGATGACAGCCTTAACTCATTTCCTTCTATCTGAGAACCCTTTTCCACAAGCGTACACGTCAACCTTATCCACATCAACAGTGACAAAGCAGGGATAATTGGCTGTTAAGAACTAATTTACTGCATCGGAGTTGCGAAGTCGTAGCCCCTGGAAATCTTACAGTCATCTCACATATAGGATTATGCTAGAAATGCACATTGCAAAATGAAAAGAAATATAAGAATAGAAAGTTGAGGGACCAGCTCCATGGCCGAGTGGTTAAGTTCCCGTGCTCCGCTGCAGTGGCCCAGGGTTCGGATCCTGGGCGTGGACATGGCACGGCTCGTCAGGCCACGTTGAGGCGGTGTCCCACATCCCACAACTAGAACAACATGCAACTAAGATATACAACTGTGTACGGGAGTGAGGGGGTGGCGGGGCGGGGGGGGG
>NC_060269.1:47520043-47597888 GCF_021613505.1 Equus quagga | reverse complement strand
GCAACTATCAAATAGTGTCTTTTTAAAAAATGTATAACATTTCTACTGCTTTGGATGTTGAAATTAAAATAAAAGTACATTTCAGCTGACCAATATATTTTTAAAGCACTGAGAATAATATAGAGAATGATGAAATGGCTAAAACTTTGTTCTGCTTATAATTGTTAAATGCAGAATATAGAGACATTTGCTTGTACCATAAAAGAATGACATATTTTTATGTAATTATTATAATACACTTATATGAAATAAAGTCTAGGGTAGATCACATTGCTCTGGTTTTTTTATTCTTTAATGTGAGATATGCTTAAATAATTAGAATATGTATACATAGATATTTTCTTGATTGACAAGTATACAGTGGTAGAAATAAAAAGAAACTGATCGTGTTATGCTTTGAGAATAAATGTTGAACTAAATATTTCTGGTATGAAGTTATTTTGTTTTCTGTGTTTAAACACAAGAAAGATATCAATTTCAGAGTGTGTAAGCTATTTGATGCTACATTCCACTAGATTTACATTCCTAATTACAAAATAATTTTATGAGAAAATTGTTGAGTACTATGCAAGGAGAAAATTTTTCTCCAGAAAACAGAACCAAGAGGATTAATATCTGTATCTATATCTGTATCTGTTTCTGCTTCTGTTTCTCTCTATCTCTATGTTTTTATTTTAAGGAATTGGCTCAGGTGATGGTGGATGAGGTGACAAGTCTGAAACCTGTAGGGCAAGTTGGCCAGCAGGAAATTCAGATAGGGGTTGATGTTGCAGTCTTGAGTCCAAAATCCACAGCTTGGGTCAGCAGACTGGAAACTCAGGTGCAACTTGCTATTGTAGTCTTGAGTCTGAAATCTGTATGCAGACTGGAAACCCAAGCAAGATTTCTCTGTTGAAGTCTTCAGCGAGAATTTTTTCTTCTTTGGGAAGCTTCATTCTTACACCTCCAGGCTTTCAACCGATTGGATAAGGCCCACTTGCATACCGAGGGTGATCTCTTTTACTTAAAGTCAATTAATTATAAACTTTAATCACCTCCACATGCACCTTCACAACAACACTGAGGATAGAGCTTCACAAAACAACTGGGCCCCATAGCTTAGATGACATGTAAAATTAACCATCACTCTTTACTCTTTCTTTTGCTCAAGGACCTTGTTTAATTAGTGTTTGTACTCCTGACATGCTTAGTACAGTGCCTTACACATGGCAGGTAGTTAAGTAACATTTGTTAAATAAATGTAATAAAAATTCTGTTGCTTAGAGCCTTACGCTGTTCATTCTTTTAAACATTCTCAAAGTTTAATGATATTTAAAATTTCCTCCTCACCTTAATATTTCTCCTCAATTTATAATTCTCACAAAATAGTGTTCTTCTGTTAATGTGTTTTTGAAACATGTTTCATTGAATGTTTCAGGGTAAATATAACCTCATGGGTCTATTAATTCAAGATCACATGGTCAAAATGTACTGTGTGGATGCTCTGTGTAAGATAGTTTGGAATTCTATAATAGAAAAAAAAGCTAGTTCATCTGGATTTTAGAAGATAAATCTCTTGAACGTGAGTAGTGGACATGAGTCCTTTGGAATAATTTTTTTTCCCATGAAAAAGAATTACACATGGATATAATATTTTTCAAATTCACTGTTGATATTAAAAGAGTAGCAGCGCAACTCCCAATATAACTCATTGGTCAGTATAGTTAAGATAAAAACTGAAATATTTAGAATATAGAATCTTCCATCAAAACTCTCAGAAGATGCTGTTTGCTTGCTCTACATAAAAATTCCATTTTGGTGCAATGTCAGATCAGGTCTCAGCTTTCGACAGTGAGTTGGTAGGGATTCATACAACATGCTTCAGCTATACTTTTCATCTCCTTTTTTTGCTCCTTTGTTAGGTAGCCTTGCAAGATAGGATTCTTGCTGTATTTATCCTAGTTGTACACATGATTTCATCTTGTCACCTACAGTATTGAACTTCAAACAAATAGAATTCTACTCCAGACTTGGGAATTCAGAACTGAAACTGAAATAGGTTTGGCAAAATGTTTAAATTACAGGCTCAAGGATGACAGCCTTTTCCAAGATTACCAACTTTTTCACTCTTCTGGTTTTCAACGATTGTGTCATCTTTATCTACCACTCTTTTAATCTTTAATACTTTTTTTTTTTTGAGGAAGATTGGCCCTGAGCTAAAATCTGTGCCCATCTTCCTCTATTTTATATGTGGGACACCTGCCACAGCCTGGCTTGACAGGTGGTGTAAATCCTCACCTGGGATCTGAACCTGCAAACCCTGGGTCACTGAAGCAGAGGGCTTGAACTTAACTGCTACGCCACGGGGCTGGCCCCAATATTTAGTACTTTTTAGTTCAATTACTCTTGTGTTTGCTTATCATAGACCTAGGTACTGTTCTACATACATACCGTGGTGTTACTTATTTTTTCATGGGTATTAGAAGAGCTTAAAAGAAAATCACTTACATCTTATCATCCATGAGTCTTATATTTTGGGAATTGAATGTTCTATTCTTGGTTTGAATTCCAACTTAAATAATCCTGAGCTGCAGAAGAACATACTTTCTACAGGAAGTCTGATAAGAATTGCCTCTCAATTCTCTGTTGTCTAGGTTTGGGATTTCCGCATATGAAAATTACCTTTATGAAGAAATACTGCTAGTAGTCTATTAGACTTTGTACCCAGGAACAGGTTGTCCATAGCGTCCAGAATAATTAGGTATGAAGAAATTGAAAGTGAGATTAGGAATGGGGAGCACAGCAGTGCAGGTTTCTTTCTTTGCTGGTGTTCTGCCCCCCTCAAGCTCTGCAGCCTTCAGGACATTCATCGATTCCCTTAGTAATACCTCCAGATTTCCCTTTTCAGCATTTCATTCTGTTTCTAATCAGTTATTACTTTTCCAAACTCAGTCCACAAAAATACTTATTAAAACACCAGCCACTTTGTATGATGCTGACAATTCATTTTCCCAAGAAGCCACTGAGCAACCTTTTGAATTCAGTGATAATCGAAATGTTTCCCCACTTATTCTTTTCATGGTGGATCTCTATTCAAACATGGATTAACTTACAAAGAGGTATAGAATGATAAAAATTTAAGCGTTCATTCCTTTGTGGTTACAATGATATCCTGCAAAGAGCTTCCCAAAGAGAGCAATGTAAACTACCTCTAACTATTCCTTAGAAGATTACTCTGTAGATTTTACAAGAAGTAAAGTTATGAAATTAGTCTTTGAAATCCTACACTTAAAGAGGCCTTCTAATCTTTCATTAAAAATCACACTGTGTTAAAATTTTCCTTCTATTAGACTTTACGTAAGCCTTACATTGGGGGAGCAACAGTGGGAAGCGTGTGAATTGTGCAACAGCATTTTAGTGGAGTTGTATAGCATATTAATTGGGTCAAGTAATTTTATCTATGATAGCATTTTAAATATTCTTCAAGAGATTATTAATAAGAGCCAGTCAAGCTATTTGGATAAATGTGACCAGAATAATGTATGTGTCTCAGACAATCTAGTGCCATCATTTTAAACATTTTTACATGAGTAATAAGGACTCATTATACACATATAAGTACATTCTATTCACTTTCAAAAGAAACCTGTTTACTACAATTTGGATTTTTCGATAGAAACATCTTAAGGGTAAAATTGAAGAATTTAACTTATAAGAAATTATTCATACAAATGTCTTTAAATGTGAAACCCTTTTACTTGAGATTTACAAAATCATGTAAATCTGTCTCATATGGATCTTAAACTACAGTTTCCAGTTTAAGATTTAGTTTTATTCACACAAAAATTACCTATTTCTTTTTTCATGGTAACAGATTTGCATGGTAAAAATAAGATAATGCAAAAAAGCTTAGATAAAAAGTAGTAGTTTCTTACTTCATGCCTCACTATTCCCAGTCTCACTTCCTACAATCAATTACATTTAATCACTTAAAATAATTTCTTGTAGTGGTATTTCATGAATTATCAATATTAGGTATTTTCTATTGACATCCCTCTATGAAAGATGATAATTTGGCTTACACAAATTCTCATTAACCTTCCTTCTAATTATGATAAGAATTGTGTAATTATTTTAATGATTCTGTGGATTGGATTTATAATTTTAATTATTTGTTTAAATTTTAATTCTTATTTTTCTTGAAATTTCTTAAAATTTCTATTTAACTTTAATTTTCTGAGCTCTTGCTTGATTTCTCATTGTTGACATTTTATATTACAATAACAGTTGTCAAAATTGCAATTTAACACTGAAGGCTAGTCATTTCTTTAACATTGTTTTCATATTTCAGATAGGTCATAAGTCTCACTTTGAATAATTTGAGAGGTGAATCAGGAAGGAAAACAATATAGTAAGTTAATGCCTTCACCTTTATTTATTAAATATTTAAATTGCTAAAAATTAAGAATATCATTGCTGAAAGTTTAACATGACAAGTTTGCACTTCTCCATATACTTTATTGTATAATGATTTTATATATTTCTACATGGAAGTTTAAGATACAACTATATAATAAGAATGAGAAGGAAAACAAAACTTTAACCTCAAAATTATTTTTCATCTCTTATTTACCTGCTAATTTATTGCCCATGAAAACTCCTTTTGTTTCTAATTTAGCAATTTACTGTCAAAATTTTATTAAATCATTTTTAGAAGACACAATATGGATTGTTTAGCAAATTAATGGCAAAACCTAAAGTTCATCTAGGACTTGCCAAACAACAAGGCAATTGTTCCATCCCGTTTTAAATCTCATCTCTGCAGCTTTAAAGAAATGTAATATGACATACAATGGAGTGGGATAACTACTGGCAGCATCACTAAGTTGCCTGAAATCACCACCAAAGTGTTTGTTTCAGAAACTGGAACTATTTACTGACTCTCTTAAGTGTTCTTTCTTCCATCCTGAGAAAGACAGAAACAGTCAGTCCCATCTCACCTCTATTTTAAGGAAAAAAATGTATTCAGTATGATGAGAGCAGAAGAAAATGAGTTTAGTATATTTAAAAAATCTACATACTAGCATGACGTTCATTAAAAAATAGTAACTCTTTGCCTTGCTCCTCAACTAATGTCCCCCAAAAGAGAAATCTGTAGAATGTGCATTATCAAAACTAAAAAAAAGAGATGAACATTTAAAGAAAGGAAGGGGAACTTATATAATTTCTAATATTCTGTCTCATTCAAATTGACCCTTTTCCTTAGAAGTTTAACTTTGTTTCCTGTTTATCCTATGGACTTCTAACAATAAGAAATAATTTACTCCATTTAAATATAAAAATGTTAAAACCTCAAGGTCAATTAATACAAATAGATTGATTTAAAATGTCTTTTAAAACCAAGCAATTTTCATTTTGACAGATATCATTTCTCTCTGTTCTGATCATATTTCTAAAGCAAATATAGACTTTGAAATAAATAATACCTATGAAATGAATAATCAGGCAGGCAGATGAAATGGATTTCACAAGATAGGACTCAGGTAAAAAAAATTTGAAGTTCAATTTTGGGGACCATGTTTTAAAAGGTTTGAAGGACTTTCGTGTAAAATTTGGAATGGAATATATTGCTTCAAAAGAAAGAACCACATGGAATGATTAGAAGCTGTAAAGAAGCAGATTTAAGATCAATAGCCAAAATTGAAAGGAATATCTTATGCAAAAGAAGTCTCTCTCTTTCCAAAGTTTAAGAATCAGGCTAGATATCCAGCTGTCAGGAAAATTGTACAGGAGGATATATACACTTTGGGCATTTAAACAAATGTTTTATCGATCTTTCTTATCATAAGTGTCTATTAGTAAATAGTCAGAAAGGACCATTTGAGCAAGTATTCTCTACTGCTACTTAAAGAAACTAGAGTATAGAACATTTTTAAAAGAAGTAAGCCCCATCTTCCCATGACATTCATTGGTGTTCACAGTATTGTCATGATTATAATTAATTTTTCATCATTTTAAAGAAAGTTGCAAAGCTACAGCCCAGCTTTATTTTATTTTAACTTTGGTAGTCAGTTAACTTCATGTGTTATCTGGTAAGAAATTTGTTTTCAATCTTGTCCTCCCTCACCCCAGCTAACCAACTTACAACTGTACTTCGTAAAACAAAGTTAGGAAAGAGTGTCATTGGTCCTATACAAATCGAATCTTCACTACTTTGAGGAACAATTGAATACAACTAAGTATTTAATTCCAACTATCCGTACTAACATTTAATCAAATTGATCAACCATGGGCCTTGTGGGTCTATATAATTTACATTTCCTGATACCCACCATAATTGTCTAAGTCCTTTAGTGATTAATGTTAGCTTTCAATTCAAATTTTTGCCAAGCTCTGTTTACTAGTTCTTTGACCAAACTTGAAACCTTTGGTCTTGATATTTAATTTGGTCTCCCCATTATTCAAATTTATGCCTTTCCCAACAGACAAAAGTCCCTGCCTCTGGGATTCTCAGTGCCCACAGGCATCTGGACCAACCCCTAGCCAGGATTCCAGCTCAATTACAAGAACCAGGAGAGCCAAGACACAAGCCATCCAGTCCTGCATTTACAAAATGTCTAGATTTTTTTCTCTTGTCTTCTGTAGGCATTTAAAATTTAACAAATTTAACACTGCGGATTTGTGTTTTGATTAGGTATTCTTACCTAATACAATATTTTTATAAACTGGTAAAACATTCTTCATTTAAGGAGAGTGGAAGTAATTCAGATGGCTTTGAAATTTTTTTATGAAAACAATTGACAAAATCCTAATTTAATCCCCCTGGCTTCCAAATGAGGAACTGAGAAAAGGCAAGTGATTGGCTCAATGTCACAGAATTGCCAAGTGATAAAGGGAAAAATAAATAATTGTACTGACTGCATATGCAATAATCATTCCACACTTAAAGTAACTTTCTGAAATTCTTAAATATCTGTAGTGATCTTCTCTCCAAAACACTTTGGAAATTTGAAAAAAAAATGTATGTGTGGACTGTTATAGTTTTCATGAAATGTGGCCCATAGAAAATTTCTTATATGAAAATAACAGGTAATATATATGGATCACTTGACACTTTCACATGTAATTTCATTTAACTCATATAGCAATCTTATATGATAGGTAATATTATCATACCAGTGAGGTAAATAAGGCTAAAAGGAATATTCACACAGCAAATATGAGAGTAAAGCTGGACATTACATTTAAGTCTGGTTGACCTCAAAACGTGTTATCTTAACCTCGCTAATATATGTCTTTAAAGAGAAACCGGTCCTCAGTTTATGACAGTGTAATGTCACCAGCTCCACTTTTATTGTAACACTGAAAGACATAAATACATTCTTCTTATGTTAAAAGAAAGGATGAAATTTCTGTAATATGATCTTTGTATGTTTGATATCCTAGAATCAAAATCCTGCTATATAACAGTTTTCTAAGACAGACCAAGTTAAGGCAAATCAGTCCCTAAATTGCCATGCCTACCTATGCTCTGAGTAATATGAGCTAGACTGTGTATGACATTCTAATAAATGAAATGGCAAATAGAATCAGATAAATAGAATATGTCTAATTATAGGAAAAAGCAGTTGTACTGCTTGGGTTATATGCCGTGATCTCAATTACAAATTGATGAAAATACCTTAACCTCATTGCCATTTTTAGGAAAATAGTCCAATAAGGGAGATAGCCATTGATATTAAATCATTTAATACATTATTGTAAGGTCTTTTTTTAAAAAAAAATATTACAAAGCAAGATTAAAAGGATACATTATACCCAGTGTATTCACAACTAGTTCATCCTTGACTATATATATTTTCACATGGCTGTAAAAAGTATCCTGGGAATCCTAGCCTAAACATTCTAATCCAGTACAAGAGAATCTTTGTTTCATTTGCCTTGATTCATGATAAACTGAACAAATCCTCATTGAGAACAATTATCTACATTCTATTAAATTTGATGAAGTCAACACTATTTTTTTCAAGGGTTCCATTATTCACTTTTTATTTATCTCAATAGACGCAGATTGTGACAGTTTTGAATTAAAAAACTATTTAAAGAGAGAGAGAGTGCTATAAAAGAAAATAAAGTTAGAAATCAGTACTTAAACTATTTGTGGAAAGAATCGCTTTGGTTCTTGCTCAGTCTATTATTGGAACCAGTAGGTAGTTTCCACCCCATGAAACCCTCCAGGTAAGTTTGACAACACCCAAACTGGTCTAAATCCTGTTCAGAGAGATAGATCCACTGATCATGTACATGGCTATTATGGCAATGTCAAATTTCTAAAAAAGATTCTAAATGGTTATTTTCAATTTCTGTACTATTCTCAGCTTGGTAACAAATGATATGCCAACTGACAGCTGTCCACAAACCATATTTTCAATAATGCTGCTCTAAAATTCAGTTTCCCAATGATTCTGGGTGGTATGACGTAGTGTTTAACATCAAGATTGAGAAATATACACTTCTTGAATTTTTTTGCTATGATAAATGGTATTTAAACATGTATTTACTGAGAAAATATTGTACCCTTCACCAATATTTTTGAAAAATGTAGAAATATAGGAATAGCAAAGGCTAACATTTTAATTGAGAATGATAGTATGTGATTAAATGGCAAACTATGTGGCACAAAATATAAAACAAGAAGAAAACAAATAAGAAAAAAATCAGTAAGACCCATGGTAATTAGGGGTGACTCATGTAGGTGTTGGAAATATGGCTGCCAAAAGATTGAAAATATTTTGATTTATAAAATGTGTAGTGTGCTCTTCAGTAGCTGTGGAAAATAATTGGTTTTTTATGAAATTTTGATGCAAACATTCTAGCTGGAGGACAGGCCCTTTGTTGGAGAACAATGAAGATTATAGTTGTACATTTTGAGTGAGATACTTTTAAATTTCTTTTTTGTTTCTTTTTGCAAAAGCCCTCTTTGATTCCTGCCAATTCTTAATTACTGCCGGGGTGGGGGAACTCTCCTGCCAGTCTTAAAAACCTGATTGGTAGAAAAGCAGAAAAGTTCAACAATGCAGAACTACTAAAACCAATTTATTAACTAGATCAGTGAGAGAAACAAGTGTATAAAATGTCTATAAATTTTCAACCTTAAATGCTTACATTTACATATTTATCAAAACATCAAACCCTCTCTTTCCTCCTTTGACTCAATATACATTTCCAGCAGTTCAGCACCTATCTAGGAGTGCATATAAACCACCCCAGAGTGACTCCACCATGCTGCCTAATTGAGTGCCCAAATTGAGAGTGTATTCATCTGAGGTCACCTTATCTGTTACACACTCATTTCTGCCTTCTTTCTTTTTTTTTTTTTTTTTTTAAAGATTTTATTTTTTCCTTTTTCTCCCCAAAGCCCCCCGGTACATAGTTGTGTATTCTTCGTTGTGGGTTCCTCTAGTTGTGGCATGTGGGACGCTGCCTCAGCGTGGTCTGACGAGCAGTGCCATGTCCGCGCCCAGGATTCGAACCGACGAAACACTGGGCCGCCTGCAGCGGAGCGCGCGAACTTAACCTCTCGGCCATGGGGCCAGCCCCTCTGCCTTCTTTCTAGTACTAATGCCAGTTTGTTTTCATTCACAGCTATGTACATTACATAATGCACTTGTAATCCAAATTATGCCGATCAGATATTTACTTTTCTTTATAGATAGATAAGCCTCTAAGATAGGCTATTTTACATATCAATAATATTTCAGTTCTATATATAGGATTATGCAGGATTATTAATGTCAATTTTACTCTTTGTTATTTTACTACCCAATAATTCTTCTGTTATTTTACAGAACTACTTAGTTTTTTAAACTTCCCTAACAGAACCAAACCTTCTTATCTATCCCTAGATAGATAACATCTGTCTATCTGTATCATCCTTGTCTGTATCCATCTAGTATCTACCTATCCTATCTACCTATATGTGTTCATGTATATGCACTTGTATTTAACTGTTTTAAAATTTATTTTCTAATTAATTTTCAAATCACCTTTAATACTTCCTTTAATATAGTATACTTATTTTTCTCTATTATGTCTCTTTTATTTCATTTTATTTTTTTGATAAGGAAGATTGGCCCTGAGCTAACACCTGTGCCAATCTTCGTCTATTTTGGATGTAGGAGGCCGCCACAACTTGGCTTGATGAGTGGTCTGTAGGTCTATGCCTGGGATCTGGGCTCGCAAACCCCAGGCCACCGAAGCCGAGTGTGCGAACTTAACCACTATGCCACCAGACTGACCCCTATGTTTCTATTTGAAATTTCTCATTCAACAGTTTTTCTGAAAAGAGGAATGCCTGGTGAATGACAAAGCCAGAGATTAATCTCTGAGTGTCCTCTAACCGTGATAATAATAAGACAAGAAGAATGAATGTGCTCTCAGAGGAATTTAAGATAAAATAAATAGAGCAGAAAACCAAAGTCTGAGGCTTAGCTTTCCTGAAGTCAAGATTAGGGAACAGAAGATAAAGAAGCCACTATAGACAGAATTTAACCAATAGGATTAAAATTATAACTAAGATAGGGATATATCCTAGAGCAGGGATCAGCAACATTTTATTTGGAAAAGTCCAGATAGTAAATATCTTTGGTTTTGCACTCCATATGGTCTTTGTCTGCCATTATAGCATGAAAACAATCATAGACAACATTTAAATGAATGGCTATTTTCAATAAAGCTTTACATATGTAAATTTGGATCCATATAATGTTTACATGTCATGAAATGGTATTCTTCTTTTGACGTTTTTTCAACCATTAAGAAAATGCAAAAAACGTTCTTAGTTCCTGGGCCACATGTCAAAATAGTCAGTGGGATGAATTTGGCTTGGGGTCGTTGTTTGCGAATCCTTGCCTTGCAAGAATGAAAGAACATTTCCCAAAGAATCAAGTGTCTGAAACAGTCAAATACAGCAGAAATTATAAGCAACTTGAGAGCAAGCATTCTCTCATATTCATGTGTTTATTTCCAAACATAGCTTTGCACAATATCTTTCACATAGTAAGTGCTTAAAAATTTTTTCCCAACTAGAACTGAAGACAAATGATTGGAAATTCTGAGGTGGCTGATGACTTTCCAAGACATGTCTCTTGGAAAAAATAGGATCATGAAAGCCAGTTTGAAGTATCAACAATTTTGAGTGAAAGGTCAGGAAATGGAAGTAAAGTTCTAGACAGCATGTTCAAAGTCTGAAAGAGAATTAGGTGGATGATTGGGAGGAAAAGTAGATGTAGTCAATTAATGTTGTTTTATTGTTTGCTTCTTAAATTACAAGGTAATGTGTATGTTTGAATACTTGGAGACATAATTAAAGTTGTAAATTAAATGTAGAGCAGGTCTTTCTGAAGGCAGAAGATAGTGGACAAATCTATGATTAGAGAGAAGGATGAGAGGAGGGAATAATGACAGAAACTTATTGATTTGGGTGCAAGGAAAATGGAGGTGCTTGTGACAAACAACATCCTCATCATGAATGACTGAAGATGTGCTAAAGGGGGGATTATGAAGAAGAAGAGGAAGGAGAGATGGAAATTTGAATATTTGAGGGCAAAGTATTTTTTTTTCCAGAGGAAGATTCACCATGAGCTAACATCGGTGTCAATCTTCCTCTATTTTATATCTGTGTTGCTGCCACAGCATGACTGACAAGTGGTGTCTGTCTGTGCGCAGGATCCGAACCCACGAACCCAGGCCCCGAAAGTGGAGCACACTGAACCTAACCACTACATCATGGGGCTGGCCGAGGGCAAAGTATTTTTAATAACTAATCAGTACAATAGATAAAAATGACCAACTTCCTTAGAAGATGAGTGTATATATCCATCTATTTGACTTACTTATGTTTAGAAAATCAGGTATCCTCAACACTATTTTAATTGCTAAATCAAAACTTCCATCATCACCAGTAATATATCTTGTATTCCTTTAAAATTTTGGAGGAGGATAACACATACACAGGAAATATATAAGTAAATAGGAAATACGTATCATCTAATTATGAACTAGGGCTGTCTTTTTTATTGAGACGTCCTCATTATTTATATCTTATTAATTTATTTTACTCTAAATACTAGTATACATTTCTATAAAAAATGACTTAATGATACTCTTTGATATGATTCCCGACAATTTTCCTCATCAGTATGTATTATCTTAATCTTATTTTGCATGTCTGGTATTTTTTACCTTCTCTTTTATCCCATTAAATGCCTAATGCATGTGAATAACATTCCTCTCCAATTCCTATCTATAGAAATGAATATTAATCTATGTAACCTGGATAAAATAAGACTGCTATTCTAAAATGGGACCTAATAGACTATAATCAGAAATAATAGCATAAAGTGAAGCAAAGAAAATTCAGGGTGATTGTCAGAAACTTTTAATGGCTTTGTAAAAATGATTGTGAGTCTGCTCAGGGACATCTTATGGGGACAGCATACAAACAGGAAATAATTCCCAGCAGAGCTGTTTATTTTACTGTTGAATAGTTTTGTAGCAAACAAAGGGGTGGAAATTCTCCCGGCTCAGCAGTTGCTTGGCTGACAGTTCTGTGGCAGGTCACTCACACTTTCTCTTATCTTGGCAGGGTTTGTTGATAGCTTTTACACAACAGCGAAGAATTTGTAACCAATTTCCCTATATTCAGAGCCTTTCATCAACCTTAGGTCCCACTATTTCCAACCTCTTCATACCTCTCAAGTTCATATTTTATAGGGTGTTTGATTCTCACAAAATATATTCTTGTCAGAGATATTCAGTATACTTCTGAAGAAAAACATTTGACATAGAAAACAATGTTTCAGCGAATTGATGAATGAAAGTACAATCCTGAACTCTGTTCTGGGTGTGTGCAGAAGACAGATTTCTGCCCTCAAGTGTGTGTTGCCTGCTTAAGGATGCTGTGGACATTACTCAGGATGACCCCACTGCTGGCCATCTTAGAATGATTATGTACATTCTATGAGTTGATTTCATACCTCTAGAACTACCAGAAGCATACACTGGATGTTTAGATTTCGGTTTTTTTCGCTTATGTCCTGGAAGCCTGGAAGAACCTGTGCTGTTCAGAGGAGAACACTGCTGTTAAACGTTCCTGGTTAAACCTGGGAACTTCTGGACTCGAGCATAAAAATTAGTAGACACTCTTAACATCATACCAATACTGCATGATTTCACTCATATGTGGAAGATAACACATACGTGGATAAAAAGAACAGATTATTGGTTACCAGAGGGGAAGGGGATTGGGAGGGTGGGCAAAAGGGATAAAGGGGCACATATGTATGGTGAAGGATAAAAATTAGACTCCTGGGGGTGAACACGGTGAAGGCTACTCAGGAATTGATAAACAATAATGTAAACCCCAAATTACACAATATTATAAACCATTGTAATCCTAATAAAATTATTTGGAAAAACAAATTAGTAGACACTCCAGGTCCTTCCTGAATCATATTGGAAGTTTGGAAAACAAAACCAGCAGACCGCAGACTGAGCTGCTCATTCCGAAGAGCTCTGGTTTTTACCTTATTTTCCAAATTTTATGCAAACAAGAAAACCACCTATTATGGTTGTGCTGCCTGAGAAGTGTTCCATTGTGGTATTCATTTTAATGACTAAATGCCATATGTGGTTTATCTGCTGTCAGTATTATCTAAGATAAAATAGATGCTTAGTGGTGTTGATAATAAAAGCTTTGTTGATTTTGTTTCATGATTTTTAAATACAGGTGCTGAATGGAATCTCTGCTGAAAAAAATGTTTTCATTTGAATTAGAGAAAAGAATATTCTAATTTAGCTTAAGAGCTACTAACTGGAGTATACACCTTGATAAATTAGACATCAATAATCAAGATCAGACCTAAATCATAAAACAAGTGAACCACGGGAATCAGTGCTTATTGTTATATCATTATCATTATATAATAAGTATTTATCATTACACCCATATTTTATGTACAGTTCAAAACATCTTTCTTCTTAGTGGTTTTTCCAACTATAAGAAAATTGAGAGAATTATAAAACCATAGACCAGTGAATAAAAGAAAAACCTGAAACAAAAATAATGAACTAAATGACATTTCTCCTACTTGTGATGTGTCTGCCGGCACTAAGCACAAAGGCTTATGTATCCCTTCAACATTCATTTACTGACAAAATGCAGGAAAGGAGGACATAGAAGGTGTTTTTCGCCTCATTTATGGCCATCTAGCACAAACTGTACAATATTCCACCAGAAGGCAGTTCTAGGGTAAAGGAGCAGAATAAAAAGGCTCGCACACATTAAAGGATTTTGTACAATTTGATCTTGATACCAATTTGAAAAATAAAATAACTATTACAAATAACTACCTTATTATAAGTTTTCTAAGCTTCTGATTCTCCACAAATTAGAAGACTCCTATCATTTGCAGTGAATTTGGTAGCTTTTGAAAAGACCATGGGTGTATGATGTGGGCAACCACTGATGTTTTGAGAAGCTCTCAATATACTTTACTGTTACATTTAATATCTGGTAAAGAAGCCTGAGATTGGGAGATTTGGGAGGAAACATTGGATTTATAATATATTTCTGAAGTTACTGAGTTATGAACACGTGGCAATAAGTGAAAGGACTATATCGTACTAGAAATAAGTAATTAAGGACTGGAAGTTTATTTTAAAAGGTGATCATCCACATTGATTTCCATACACACTTACTAAGCTTAAGTATGCACGATATGCTGTTTTATTTGATGTAACTCTCTCTTTTTGTATATATGTATACATTTAACTTTTGATGCTGAAAGTAATTAAGCATCAAACATTAATTTTACCCATAAGCTGCCCATACTGATGTTATAATTTAAGATATTCATTTTATTTTCTACTTTCTAAATTATAGGATGAAGTCTGTCCCAAAGCTGAAGGAGATGAAGTTCAGAGGTGTGTGTGGGCCTCGGCTGTTAACGTCAAAGACAAGTTCATTTATGCTGCGCAGCCAACTTTGGACAGAGTCCTTATTGTTGATGTGCAGTCCCAGAAAGTGGTTCAGGTATGAATGATTCCTACTTTTGAAAGTTATTTTAAAAAAACATTTAATATAACAGTCTTTACCAGGTAACTTGTGCACTGCCATTTGAATGTCATTGATAACTTGTTTCACTACTTGGATAACTGAAAATATATGCATTTTCTGCAAACTCTCTTCTTCTGCTCCTTGAGCATAATGAATTAAAGAAGAAATTCAAATATCTCTTGTTTTTAGAAATTGGATTCCATGAACACATCATAATACTAACATGACTAATTCCACAAAAATCGTCCTCAGAGTTGCTTATTCTGTCTAGGACAAGGAGAGCCCCAGTCAGAAGCTAATTAAGGTATTCTTAGTTATCATTCCAGAAACAGTATTATGTCCTTCACATTTGAATCTTAACAAAGGCTGAGACAATAGTAGGCTTTACTAGGTAATAGTAACTCAGTAGGTTTCACAATAGTGGTAAAACAACTAGCACGCATATAGGTCAATGACAGAAAAAGATCTCTAACAAACATTGCCATGGTCATGGTTATGAAAAGCCATTCTGGTTTGAGCCACCAAATGTTTCATTCCCTGCTCTTTTCAAGACTGCCCAACGTGGACAATCTACTTGAATTCAGTTGCGCAATAACCAAGCAGCAGTGTAGGATTTGCATCTAGGCAGTCTGGTTCCAGGATCTGGGTCCTTGACTATTATGATCTATTGCTTCTCAGCTCAGAGGAAACAAACTTACAATAGCTTTATGAGATATGAATAATCTGTTAAATAGGAGTAATAACTGTACATATCTCAAAAAGTTATATTAAGGATTAGATTAATTAATGTATATAAAGCATTTATAGCAGAGCTTGGCATATAGAAGTGCTATATCCTGGTTTACAATAAAAATTTCTGAGAGACACTGGAATCTAACCATTCCTTATATTTACAGAGGTTTTTTTTGGCATCAACATTGGCTTGAAATTGAATATTGAAGTAGCTGTTAGTCCCTCTGATATTGATTCCTGAATAGAACCACAAAAAGTGCTAAGATGTTCAAAGTTAGGACTTCTTGTTCTAAGGGTCCTTAACAGCTTTACATGAATTCATCCAATAATCCGTCTATCCATCCATCCATTTATCCATCCATCCATTCATCCTGTATACATTTATTGATTGCCTGTTATGAGATGTGTTTGGTATCACAAATAAAATAATGAAAAGTCTTTCTATTAGAAAGCTCTAGTATCTCTAGGGTTACAAATTTACAGTGGATAAATAGTCTGATGTTCCAATTTCTAATATGAGAATGAACTGTACAATCATGAGTAAAAGCATGAATAAATGTTTTATTAGTAAACTCTAATGCCTCCAAGGTTACACAGTTCTCATGTATATCCAATCTAATGGTCCAATATCTAATGTGAGAGTAGGTTTTTCTGTATATTTCACTTCTTATGCTTCTGTCTTTGAGACTGCTGGATTTTTGACCAGGTTGATTTTATTTTGATTTCAGCTGCAACATAGGCCAACAAATTATAGGCATTCAATCTGGTATTATCATGACTCTTTAGCCAGTAGGTTAAAATTCGAAGTATGTTTCAGGAATAATCAAGCTAGTCTTTAAATTCAATTTTCAAACTAGTATACGATACTGACTGCATATGTATTACCTACTAGATGTTCAAAGGTGAGAAAAGCTAATATCACTTATTATTCATATAACTTCCATCTTTAGACAATGATGTACAATTTAAAATTAACAAAAAATATTGATAATGAAATGTTCATAGAATGGTAAAAATCACATAAATTATATTATTTTTCAAAATGCCTATAATTAGCATGAAATACCAGGAGGGTGTAAAAGACATTATGCAATGTTAAAATATTAAACATCATATTATGATATAATCATGATTGTGGAATTTTTCAGATGAGAATCTAAGTCTCACACTTTTTTAGGTCAGAAAATTGGGCCTCAGTCTGAATGGGTTCTCCTTATGATCTTGTTATTAAAATAATAATAATTGTGTTTTATTCCTCCTTCTAATCATTACCTAGCCAAAGGTAGTCATTCTGTAGATTTATAGCCCCATAAATAGGTATTGCCTGATTTTGAATATTACATACATGGAAATATACAGTATTCGCTATGTGTGATCTGGCTACTTGGAGTCTATGTTATAATTGTGAGATCATTTTGTTTGCTTGTAGCTGTTGTTAGTATTATTCTTACTTTTTTTGCTTCAGAGAAATCGATTATGGTTGATTCTCATTGTTGATTCTGTATTTGAAAAGTCCTCTACTCTCAAATTTATTTAGAACCACAAAATCAATACTCGTGGGACTTTTGTGATGATTCAGGGACAGGCTCAGGGAGAAGAAAAATCTATCACCCAACATACATGTTCCCAGCTAAGACTGAACAATGGAGGGGCCCTGTCTTCTTGTTTCAGCTTTCATGATCTAAACAAGAGTTCTTTTCATGGTCTATTTAGTGCCATCTGTTTTGCATGTCTGTGCTTTTCTTGGCAATTTTGCTGTTTAAAATGGTCCCCAAACATAGTGTTGAAATGCTTATGCAAGAGGCTGTGATGAGCATAAGAAGAAGCTCCATTCAGGCATGAACTGTAGTGCTGTTTGGCTATGAGTTCAATGTTGTCAATGAAAAATATGTTTTAAACTGTCTTTGAACAGAAACATACATGAAACAAGGTTATGTGTTGATGAGTTCATGAAAATCTTGTGACCAGAGGCTCATGGGAACCTAACTATATATTTCCCGTAGGAATAATGCTTCAGTATTCAGAAATTCAGTGCTTGTGGTGACTTTATAGAGCAGCTACTGCTAATAATGAGAAATGATTGTATTTAAATGTCAGACATTTTTTATTCATTCACAGTAGAAAAGATAAATTCTAGAAGGAGATTCCAGAAGGAGATAATAGAAGGAAAAGGAGAAAGTTAATATTTAGGTCAAATGAGTGATAATGAGTGATAATTTCCAATAATATAATAAAGAATAATATATAGTATGCATTATATATTAGAATATATAGTATCTAGAATATATAGTATATATTAGAATATATATTAGTATAGTATATACTATATATTAGAATAGTATATATACTATATTATATATAATAATATATTTACTATATATTCTATATATTATATAGAATATATATAATATATACTATATATTATAATAACATATTAAAATATTAATATATATTAAAAATATACAAAATATATATTAATTTAATATATTATATTAAAATGTATAAAATATAATAAAATATTAGAATAATATATAGTATATATTATATAGAATATATAAAATATATACAGTATATATTATTCCTTATTTTACAATTTATAAAATAAAATATAGTAAACTCTCAGATTTAGAAAAGGCAGTGAAACTCAAATGGGAAAAAAAAGTTATTACCTAAATATATTAGCGTGACACAACCAAATGTGAAGGCAAAAGGTAGATCTTAAAATGGCAGATAAATTACTATGAGAACTGTAGCAATTTTCTCAAAAGTGATAATGGCCACCAAATAAGGTGAAATAATATTATTAAAGGAATAATTGGAAATAAAATATATTCTAATATTATATGGTCAGTGAAAAAATAATTCTAAAACCAGAGCATAATTTATTTATTGTGTCAGACACACAAAAACATACACTTGATCACCAACAGAAATCAAAACAGAACTGAAACTGAAAACTGTTTGCTTCAGGAATAAGGAAAAGTAACTGAGCAGTAAATTTGATGTGAAAGTAAGCAAGTAAATTGGTAAGCATATGATCTATTAAAATGTTAACTATTGATAATAATAAGGATATTCTCTGAGTTTAAGATTGTAATTTTTAGAAGAGTAAAAACATAGGACAAAAATAACAGTAAAAGTGTTTAAATATTGTACAACAATATGTGAGCAGGAAAAGGGATGATTTGATTTGAAATATTTTTAAATTTCTTGTATTATTTGGGGCTGGAAATAATAATGATTATCTGCGCATATGTTAAATATATTAATTAATATTTCAAGAATCTATGTTTTGAAATATTGTTTGTCTATGAAAAAATAAAATCAATGAACAACTTACAGATAAATATAGTGGAGAAATAAGAAGAGAGACAAAACAATAAGAGTGGAAAAACCGGGACAAATAAAAAAATTAAACAAAGTGATAGAATGAAGTCAAATATGTTCATAATTGCAGTAACTGAGAATGGACTAGTGTAACTAACTGAAAGATGAAAAGAGAATTGTTGGACTGAATAATGAAAATCTAGCCACATGCAGATTGTGAGATACACCCAAAAAATAAGAAAAAATAAAATTTGAAATTTCAGGACAGTAATAGATAATGCAGGCATGTACTGACAACAATACGAAAAGCTGGTGTAGCTATAACATCAGACTTTAAAAGGGACTTCAGGCACAAAGCACTAAACTAAAGAAAGTTATTTGATAATGATAAAAAAAGTTTACTAAGAAAACGTGAGAATAAAAACATATGGTTGCTGACAATTCTAGAAAGTGATTATTGCCAAACTACTAGAAGAGATTGATGTGTGGTCCAAGTGAGAAGTATTTGATAGTTCTATAACTGATAAATCAACAGACAAAATTAATATTATATGTGAATTGAACAACATTATTATTATGTTTGAACTAACAGATATGTGTATGGACCTTTGCATCCAGCAATGCTTAACTATACATTATCACTAAACCTTTCACTATCTTAGTCCATTTGGGCTGCTATAACTAAATACAACAGACTGCGTAGCTCATAAACAACAGAAATCTGTTTCTCAGAGTTCTGAGTCTGGAAGTCCAAGATCAAGGTACCAGTATGGTGGTCTTATGGTGAAGGCCCTCTTCCTGTTCATAGTCGGTGCCATCTCACTGTGTAGAAGAGGCTAGGCATCTCTCTGGTGTCTTTTTTGTTAAAGGACTAATCCCATTCATGAGGGCTCCATCCTTATGACCTAATCACCATTTAGGGGTTAGGCTTTCATCATTTGAATCCTGGTGGGACACAAATATTCAGACCATAGCATTCACTAAATAAAACATTTAGTGAAAATGACCGCATGCTGGGTTATAACTTGAGTCTTAAGTAACACTAACAAAATTATTTCATACTGATTCTCTGACACAATCTTAAGCTATCAACAGCACCAAAGTAAATTTAAAAAGATCAATATCAAGTAATATTGATAATCATAATTAAAAATGTTGAATCCAAGTAAGGCTGTGTTTTGAGGGAATTTTGCTACCTTAATTAAAAAAATAAATAATAGACTGAAAATAAAACATTTAAACGGAGAATTTTAGAATTTAGGTGAAGAAAATCAGAATAATATAAACAGAAAAAGGAAAGTATAAAGATAGATGTAAAAAGACACAGTGGGGGGCCGGCCCATGGCCTAGTGGTTAAGTTTGGTGTGCTCCATTTCAGTGGCCCAGGTCTGTGGGTTCAGATCAAAAGACTCAGTGGAATTAATGTATAAAACATAAAAATTGATTTATTCAAAAAAACTAATTAAAAGGAAACTCTGGGAATTTTGACAAAGAACAACGACAAAAGTCACGATTAACACTATTAGAATTGAATAAAAGAAGATATACCTACAATCTAGCAGAGAGTAAAAGGAACTATGAAAATATTAAGGAAAAAGTCATGGTAGTAAATTTTGAAAACATAGTGGGAAAGAACAAATTAAAGGGAAAATGTAAGTTAATAATGTATAACCCAAGAAGGAATTTAAAAGGAATACTTTTATGAATAATTAAATGAACTGATTTAAACGTATTGAAACAAAAATATTCTGCCCCAAATTGGTTTAGGGGTGAAAGGTCTACCAAATTTTAAAGTAACATTTTAGCAGGCAATTTGATAAGGTCTAGTAATTTAAAAATGTCTCTTCATTGACTTGGTGATTGACTTCCTATTTTACTCCCTCCACCTGCTCTCAAAACCAGCCCTGGTGGTCTAGTGATTAAGATTCAGTGCTGTTATAATGGCCTGGGTTTGTTTCCTGGTCTGGACCACCCACCTGTTGGTTGTCATACTGTGGTGGCTTCATGTTGCTGTGATGCTGAAAGCTATGCCACTGGTATTTAAAATACCAGCAGGGTCACCCATGGTGGACAGGTTTCTTCAGAGCTTACAGACTAGGAAGAAACCTGGCCATCCACTTGTGGAAAATTGGCCATGGAAACCCTATGAATAGCAGCGGAGCATTGTCTGATACAGCTCTGGAAGTTAAGAGGATGGTGTAAAAAGAGTGGGCAGGGTTCTGCTCTGCTGTACACAGAGTCACTAGGAATCAGAATTGACTCCATGGCACTATCAACTACAAAAAGCTTCTCTGGGTATAGTCTCTGTATATTCTCAGACTTTCTACTATCAAAGAAAAATTTTAACCTTCTCTTGATGCATTTTGTCCCACAGGACCATTTAACAGCCTTATTTCCTTACTGTCTGTAGAAGCCTTCCATTGTTGGAACCAAAAATAACATAGCAGATACATCCCTGTTGTAGGAAAAATGTGGGAACTTAATCCTTGGAATAAAAAGGTAGAGGCAGTATTGTGTCATGGGGTTGCTCATAGAGGTCTGGAGAGGTATACGATGGAGTTGAATATTACCCTTCTGTCAATAAAAGGAGAAAAATTTGAATTATAAGGGCAACTGGATACCTCACTGGGTAGAAGGAGAGTGAAGTAGCATTCTCTTGATTTGGGCCTTCTGCATCAATCTGTTCTACAGAAATTTAGAGATCTTCTTAGTTTATAAAAATGAAAATTTCCGTGCTGGATACGTTCAGTCTAATATTTGTTCTGATAGGGTCACCACTTCTTGAGGCCTATGGTTGACTCTAAATATCAACCTAAAATTTTAGATCTATACCACATAAGATTCTCTTTAAAAAAATTAAAATTTGGGGGCTGGCTCACTGGCATAGGGGTTAGATTCATGTGCTCTGCTTCTGTGGCCTGGGGTTGGCAGATCCGGATCTGAGGCCCATGGACCTAACACCGCTAGCCAAGTCAAGCTGTGGTGGCATCCCACATAAAATAAAGGAAGATTGGCACAGATATTAGCTCAGTGACAATCTTCCTCAAGCAAAAAGAGGAAGATTGGCAATGGATGTTAGCTCAGGACCAATCTTCCTCACACACACAAAAAATAAAATTTTTTATCTTTGAATTTGTCTAAGTTCTCTTTTTTGCAACCATATATGGTTTCAGTCTGTGAACCTCTTTAGATATTGATTTCCTTAAGACTACTACCTGCTGGGTGAAAAAACACATCCTTATATTCATCTTAACTTTACCTTAGAGCATGTGAATTTTAATCCTCAAAAGTATGTGCTTAAAGGTAAATTATGAATATCTTAATGACTGTATTTTTATACTTAAAATGCTTCATCTCAACGGTTTTTCTATTTAAAAACAATATGTAAAAGTTAGATTTTATAGACTTAGATATTGGACCCTCTGTTTTTAAGTTAATAATCCAAATAAATTGTTATAAAACTATTTAAAGAAAGAATATGTCTAGCTACTCATAAAAGCTAAATTTAAAAAACTTTATTTGTGATTTAAAGCTTTATTTATATCCACAGGCAGAGAACACTCTTAAAGTCAACTGCAAAGTGCAAAGTTAATTTTGTAAAAATTAAAGCAGCCTTTCTCAATTTGACAACTTTTTCTACTGAGGCCAGATTCGAAGTCAGTCTTTTTTGTATCCAAATGAAATTATACTTCCTGACTGTTTGCTGTAACTCTGCTCATATATTTCTTTGTAACCTGAGTATATAATACAGAGTCAACCAATAGTATTAATTATAATCAAAATTTGCTTATCTCCCAAACATGATAGAAAATACTACAGAATTTTCTATAGGGTGGATATAGAAATGGAACAGGGAATTCCAAAATCAAAATGCTTTCTTCTTGAAAAAAAAATAAGAAAAAAAAGAAAGAACACTATACTTATTTAAATTTATTCTTTTAAGCTTTCTTTTTCAATCCAATTAAATTATATCCCTAGTGTTTTCTACTGAGCTTATCAAGGAAGTCACTTTTCCGACTTTTTCTGTTGCTAGTGTTTGATTGTATGGATTGGTATTAAATGTGTATTTTAGGAGTAAACATTTTAAAAATTTGAACAACATTATTACATTTTATTAGTAAAATAACAAATATCTTCTTGACAACATAAGATTTTACAAACCCCGTGATAAATTATTACCATTAGGGTATATTTATTTTCAGTGAATACATCAATATCATGTCTATCTGCAGCTTAAAAAGTAAAAGGTCACAATTTTTTAATGGAATCTACAAGCTTGGTGTTGCTTTAAACGTCAAATGATTATTGCTTTTCTTACTATTAAAGTTTTTAGAAGAATGGCATGCACGTGATGTTTTGCTGTACAAAAGATTAGCTAGTAAACAACTGACCTCATTTTGTCTTCTGTGGAGCAAAATCAGATTCTGCTTGGATGCAGAAGTGGCTTATTGTAACACCTCGGGAGTATTCTTAAGTGTCATCAGCCCTCTCCTCCAGCCATTAGAACATTATCTTGAGAATCGACATCATTAGTTTAAATTAGGTTCACTTAATTAGCCAGCTGGCACTCTCCTTGTCAGACTGATAAACAGGCTGAGCTTCACTGTTCCTTCGTGTCAAGACTAAACCCCCAGCTCTATGTATTTTTGTTACTATTATCAGTATTTCATTTTTACAAAATAAGGCGTTTTTATAGAAGCTGATACAGCTGGTCCATGACCAGTGTAGCAGGAATTTAAATTTTTTGTATTTGTTTCAACTTCTCAAGAAATATTGATGAATTTGTATAAAACTAGGTATGTTGGGATTATAAGAGAAAGTTTACAGATCAGCAAAGAATACCCTCATAGTATAAGTAAGTTGTATCCTTAAACAATGTCTTAAGTATTAAAGAAAAAGTATTTTATTAACCTCTTTATAAAACTACAATAAATGAAAATGTTTTGGGGGCCGGCCCCATGGCCGAGTGGTTAAGTCCATGTCCTCTTCTTTGGCGGCCCAGGGTTAGGATCCTTGGCGCAGACAAGGTATCGCTCATTTGGCCATGCTGAGGCGACATCCCACATGGCACAACTAGAAGGACCCACACTAAAATATACAACTATGTAGTGGGGGGATTTGGGGAGAAAAAAGCAGGAAAAAAAAAGAAGATTGGCAACAGTTGTTAGCTCAGGTGCCAATCTTTAAAAAGAAAATCTTTTATTGTTGCATTATGTAGTATATTTTAAACATATTTTTACAAAATAATCTGATAAGAAGTTAGTAACACTTGGAAAATGGTACTTCCATGGGAAATTAAAAAATATGGATTCTACGACCTGAATACATAGATAACTGCTATTAATTAGTTGCAATAACACAATAAGTTATTTGAAAGATATTTCTTAAAATGTTTTATAAATCAATAAATCATTGGAAGAAGTATTGTAGCTTAATTATCTGAATAGCACCAGGCCAAGCAAAGGCTACTGTGTGCCCAAAATAGTAATGCTTGTGATTTGGGAGAGTAATTTCCAACCTATAGTATCAGAAACTTTTATTTAAACAAAGTCTTACAGAATCATTCAATAAATCAGAACTGATCCCCTTTGTTATATTATGGTCGAGGTTCAAATCACCTGCTACAAATAAACTTTATTTCCATAGGCTTCTCAAGGCAAAGTTTGAACGATCTTTCTGGCAAAATAATAATGGTAGTCAAATGCAAATTTATACTAAGTAATCATTGAGTCTTCTATGTGGGTTAATTTTGAGGTGAAAGATGAGCTTATATGCAATGCTTTTTCTCAATCACATATTCTTAAACATTGTCTTTTAACTTATAAGGTTTTTCTGATAAATGGTTGATGGCTGCAGAAATAACATAATATGCACGCCAGTGGTCTCCAAAGTGGAGTGTATGCAGCACAAGGGAAGTGAAAGGTGACTAGTGCGTGAAGGGAATCCTAGGATGTCGTTATATTTCATTTATCTTAAAAAAGCAATTACATTACATTTTATAAATATTTAACATGTGAACCAATATTGGAGGTCAGAATTTATCTGTGTGTTGGATGATGATGTAACACACAGCGGACACGAGGGCATCTTGAGAGGAAAGTGGCAGTTTGACAATAAGGAGAGGATAAAAGCAGTACTCTTAGTCTCCTGTGGACTTTTATCTGTACAAAAGAGATAAAATAGCACGTATCTCAACAAAAATTTATATAAAAATTTTTATTTGTAAAATATTTAGGAAAATACTGTATTCATAATAAATCTGGTGAAGGGTATAATTGTTTTTGTTAGATAAAATAATGAAGATGTTAATAATAAGTTTTTCATGTTGTTCAATTTTGCAATTTTCTTTTCCCAATTAGGTAGATTTAGAGGTTAATTAATTATATGTTGAGTAATACTATTTACAAGGTATTCTTCTAAGTGCCTAGGTTATATCATTGACCTAAACCAACATAAAAACCTGCCCTTTTGGAGTCTAGAATCCATTGAATGGCGACAATGAAAAAGAAGAATACTAAAAATGTAAATTCTATAATATGTAAGGGGGTAAGGGCTATTGGAAAAGTTAACGGTACAGCAAGGCCAGGTGGGATTTGGAAGCTAAGGCTGAGGGGACTTTCACAAGGAGAGGCTGATTACAGTATTAAAAAGGGTGGTCACGCCGGCCTCACTGAGACAGTGAGTTCTCAGCAAAGAAGGTGTTGTGGAAGGAAACATTGGCCTATCTAGGGGAAGACCTCCAAAAGGCAGAAATGTGGCTGGCATGTTGGATGAATAGCAAGAAGGTCAAGAGAATCTGGATTGGGGACACCAAGGGAAAAGTAGTAGGTGAGGGGATTGGAGAAAGAAGACTGGGGACTGACAGGCCAGCTAGGGCCTGGTAGTCACTGTAAGGACTTCTGGCTTTTGCTTTGAGGGAAATGAGAAGACACTGTAATGTTTTGAGCAGATTAGTGTCATAGTTTATTTAATGGTTACTTAAAAAGCACTCTGGCAAATATGTTGAGGAAGTTGATGAGCATAAAGTTAGAAGTTAGAAACCATGTGATGAGCTTAGAGATGATGGAGGGTCTGTCCATGGTGGTGGCAGGGAGGGGCTGCAGAGGTCAGGATTTGAAAGACAGATCCAGTCTTGTTTCCTGCGGATGTGAGACATAGGAGAGAGATGGCAGTCACGGATAGTAGAATCTTTACAATCCTTTTCATAAACTGTGGAGAAACATTTAAACTATTTTATAACACAGAGGCTTGCAGGCTTTAATTGTGCCTTTCTCTTTTACAAAAGCTAATGGTCTAAATTTACTGATCATTTAAAGCAATTTCCGGAGTATACTAGCAGATATTTTGTAAAATCCAACACACGTAATTTATCCCTTTCAAAAGTTCATGATATAAGTGGGAAAATATCTGTTTTTTTGAGTGAAAATTAGGTTATGGTAAAATGATCCTAAAGATAGTTGTTTGGAAATATTTTTGTCATTGTTATATGAGTTTGTTGCTGAAAACCATGTATACGTTTCCTCTGTAAAATGTGTTATATCTGCACACTTGAAAACTTCTAGACAGATTTTTCCTCAGAGTTAAACCTTTTCCATATAAAGTATGTCAGATGTCCTTTTCTTCATTTTGATCTTCGTGTCCTTTTCAGTTTTGGTGAGCTTTTGTAACCAAACATCAAAATAAACTAAATTTAATAACAAACCTTTGAAATGCTAAAAGACAAAATGTTCAAAAATTTTGGAGCCCATTGAGGAGATACTTTTCAAATTCTGAAGTTGTTTTGAAAATTGCTTGATATTTTCCTCTTTCAAATACATATATCTTAATTTATTTGAAGGTAATTAATCATGGGCTCCCTTCTGACACCTTCTGGAAGATACTCTCCTAAGTTAACTTTACAAAATAGTCTTTGTCTTCCCATTTATAAAATGGTTCCTACTTTAAGGCTCACCTTCTCCCTTTGTCCCTTACCCTGCATCGTACTCCTTCCCCTGAGCTTTCATGGCATTTGGTCTTTATTTTTCTTTTGTGACATACATCAAGCTATTTTAATTTCTTCTTTTACCCTGTAGCTTATAAATTCTTCAAGGACAAAGACTGTGTTTATTTACTTTCTCTTCCAAGTCTTCATTTGCCTAAATGAGAGTATTGCATCTCTAACCTTAAAACACTATGATGCTAGTTGTCATTAAAATTCCTTTAGTTCAACTAGTTTTCCTAATAGTACTACTAGTAGCATTTTCATAGTGCTTAATATTCACCAAGCATACCCTAAGCTCTTTATATTTATTACCACACCTAATATTCACAACAACCCTCTGAAGTAGGTGTTATTATATCCATTTTATTATAGAGGAAACTGAGCCACAGGTAAGTTTAGTAACTTCCCAAGGTATTTTCATTATTATTTTGTAATTTAAGTGAAGATGCTAAGATTTGAAGCTGCCTTCAGAATACATGCTCAGAAGCATGGTGTTTACTGCCTCTCAATGATTCATTAGGACTGTACTGCTTAGACAGATGATACTGCATGTATTTGGGTCCCATGGGTTTCTTTCTATCTTTCAAAAGAGAAAAAAAATCCGAAAAGAATGTTTTTTATACATAAGGCATAAAAAGGAGGGCAACGTATTCATTGTCAGGAATTAAACTATGAACTAGAAGAGATAGTCTTTCATGTGCAGGAGGTTCCCACCTTGGGGAGAAACACGGACTGTAAAGCTCCAGCCCTGCTGATCACTGGCTGGATGACTACTGGTAAGACTGAGTCTCAGTCCTTATCCCATTTTATGTGAATATTAACATAATCTATCGATTGTGACATGGCCATGTAAAATAGTGCTTACGTAAGGCCTGGTGAAAAGAAAAGAACCCTATGAGAGCTGACAAACTGGAAATTTTCATTCAAATTGTTCCCTAATATTTAAAGTTATCTAAAGATGTTTGATCATTTTATAAGTGTATCCTAACAATTGAATAACAATGAGCTCTTTGGTATTGCTGCTTTTGTTGTCGTATTGAACTACAGTCATGTGCTTCATAATGACATTTCAGTTAACACGGGACCACATCTCCAATGGTGGCCCCATAAGATTAGTTCCATACAGCCTAGGTGTATAGTCGACTATACGATCTAGGTTTGTGTAAGTCCACTCTATGACATTTGCACAATGATACAATCACTTGGAATCATTTCTTGGAACATGTCCCCTTCATTAAGTGATGTGTGACTGTATTTTATCTTTAATGTTTTAAAGACCTAAAGATTGTTCCATTTTAAGCTGCATGGAAAATAGGCTGACTATCATGATTATACATAGGTCAAGTTTAACGTGTAAAGGCGAAAATAGGAAAAATCAAAGAAATCTTATTGCTTTGTTATTAGTATAATGATTAATGATGACTCTTTTGCTATATATGCATTGAAATTCTCAATCCGAGCATGAAAGAATTTAAATGAGACATCTGGCATTCACTTGAGTACAACTGACAAAATACCAGACTATTTCTTAAGCAATAAAACCATTTAATTATCCCAAACAACATCAAGTTTATGAATAGTTCTTCTAAGTTTGTGTAGCAACTCAAGATTATTATCGAGAATTTGGTCATATTTCTCCTGCTGAATCTTCAAAGTTTTGGCTTTTCCTTCTTAAGCTTATTGTTTCATGGCCTCAAAATGGCTTTGGAAATTGAGGTTTCATATTCTCATATGACAGCATTCAAAGCACGAAGAAAGAGAAAGTGTAGTGCAAAGAAGACCCCTTCTGTTATTGTCTCTTTTGATATTTGATGCAATATCATTCTCAGAAATCATTCATCATATTAATCTTTACAATGTGCAGACTAGAATATGCCATGCAACTGCCCTGAGCCTCTAGAGAGGCTGGGAAACTTAAGCGCTTGTCAAAGGGGAATGAGATTAGTCGCTGGCTTAAATCTCTGGTGCTTACCAAGTGAGCTGCCTTTCCTTAGAACACTGCTGCCCACCTGATCCCAAAGCGATATCACAGCTCTGATAGCCAGGAAGACAGGGATGAGGACACGAGTACAGAAATGTGCAAATAGGTCTTTTCAGAAATCCAATAATTACTTCAGTAATCCAAGAATATTGAGGATCTTAAATAGATAAAATGCAGGGCAAGGTTTTAGACAAAAAGTACTTTAGTATGACTAAATTACCAACTTGTTAGTTAAAATGTGAATCTCCATATGTTGTTCAACTGTAACTATAGTTTACCTCTAACTAACCCACTGAGAAGAGGATTACATTATGAACTAAGATGGGAAATTCTCTAAGGATATTCAACAGAGCTTTGGAAAGAAATGCTTTCAATATTGGTTAAAGGTTTTTGTAATGAATACAATTTGTTTTATGTTATAAAATTAGAAAAAATATAACTATTACAGAAAATACTTTAAAAAGGTGTTAGCTTATACTATAAATAGCTTGAAATTAAGGTGAGTGAAATAACTTCCTGGCAGCAATTTGTTCTCTGGAAGTTTTGTTTTAAGTATATGCTAAATGTTATAAATATTAGCAAAAAAACACATTTACCATATCATGTATGGTACAAAAAAAATTGCTTCTCCTCCTTTCTGTGGTTTTAGATTTCTCATTAAGGAAACTAAATTAAGTAATCTGTTATCAGAGTTACAACCATATATCACATTGTTGGTGTTTTAGCATTATAGATGATCAAATCCTATAACCAGCACTGGGATGGAAAAATCTCATAGAATAAACATAATTCTCACCTGTATTCAACAATTGATTAAAATGCACATATTAATCATTTATATCTAGAGTTTCTAAATAGCTTCTTCATGACATACAATTTGCATAAGTAATGAATGAACACAAGACTATATAAAATTGTGCAAATTGTGTTTGAGTAAAGTATTATATTTCCAAATTAATCAAATAAGGGTTTAGAAAATTAGATAACTGGCAATACAAATTTTTAATCTGACATGTAAACTCTTGCATTCTTCCATAATTTCTGGTCTAGTTTTAAACTAATATTTAGTCTGAAAATATTTTTTTTAACTCCTTTTTATTACAGGCAGTAAACACAGACCCTGTCCCAGTTAAATTACACTATGACAAGTCACATGACCAGGTCTGGGTGCTAAGCTGGGGTACCATGGACAAGACTTCTCCAACACTGCAGGTAAGTACATTTCAATAATTTGAGAAAATAGTGATCTTTAAACCATTTAATGTCTCGTTGGATATTTGTATCCATTTAACAATGATATTCTTCCATCTGAGGGCTATACTTTAATCACATTTAGACCTGCACCAAAAAAAAGGGAAAAATTGATATTCGAGTACTGGTTTGGATTGGATAATATAGTAGGTCATATTATCAAAGGTTAGCATCTATATGCAAAAGGAAGAACCTATGATGACAAAGTTGATGCCATTAGGGGAAAAAAAAAGTCATAATCTACTTTTCAGGAATTTCCTGCCTCCCTCCAAATTTTATGAGAATTTTCTTGTTTCCATCTCTCTTTTCAAAATGGGTCCAGGAGGGTGGAACATGTGAGGTAGAGACCAGGAGAGTTAGACAGAGTCTCAAGGCAGATCTCCCTTTTTCTCCAAACAGATAGAATTTATTTTCCTAGCACAGGCTCATTTCTAACTGGGAAATATGTGGTGTCATTTTTGTAAAATTTGCGTATGTTTTGAAGCTGTTTATATGAGAACTTGACAGGTAGAGAAAAATAAATACATTTTGACAATGACTCTTTGGCGTAGTCTTTAGATTTTTGAAGTTATAAGTATAAGAAGAAAAGAAAGGGAATGGAAAGGAATGTTTGGCTCTGGAAAAATGTTTTTTATCTATTTCTCAAACTTCCTGTGATTATAGCGCTGCCTTGAATATGTTTCTTCTTACAAAGTTCTGAATCATTAACCTTTGGCTAGTTTTAATAAATCTGTTGAATGCAATGTTTTTATTTTTTTTTTAATTTTTTTGCTGAGAAGGATTTACCCCTGAGCTACCATCTGTTGCCAATCTTCCTCTTTTTTGCTAAGGAAGATTCGCCCTGAGCTAAGATATGTGGCCCATCTTCCTCTATTTTGTATGTGAGCCACCACCACAGAATGGCCACGGAGCAGTGGTGTAGGTCCGTGTAGCAGGGAACTGGACCCAGGCTGCCCAAACGGAGCATGCCAAACTTAACCACTAGGCAACCGGGGCTGGCCCCACAACGTTTTTCTGTTTAATCAGTTATCACTACAAATATATTGAATGTTTGTGAATTATTTTCAGTATTGCAATATTTAACTTACAAAGGACAGGTCTATTAAAATAAAATATTTTAGAGTAACTATCACAATGATGGTTCATTTTATATTTCACTAGAATTATGTGTCATTTGAAACACCTAAAATATAATACACTATTTAAATTATCTATTGTTGCAAACAAACTACCCAAAACTTGATGTCCTAAACAAAACTAAAGAATGACTCATCACTCACAATTCTGTGGCTCGGCTTCTGCAGGGGTGATCAGGGATCACTCATGTGACTGCAATTGTCTGATATCTGGAGCTGGAAGCTCCAAAATGACCTCACTCCCATGTCTGTCATGTGGTAGTGGTGCTTAGCTGGGTGGCTTGTGTCTCCTGCATGTGCTTGTTCATCCTTTCGGATGGCATCTTGACAGCATGGTGGTTCCCGGTTACAAGACAGTGGAAGTTGAAGTTGCAAGGTCAATTAAGATCTAGGCTTCAGAATTCACATAAAGTCACTTCCACCACAGCCTATTCATCAAAGCAAGTCACACTGCCTGTCTAGATTCAAGGGAATGGAGTAATGCAGCCAATCTCTTGATGGAAAGGGCACAATCTGCATTGTGGACAATTGTTAGAATGATCTACAGGCAAGCTCGCATTTTTGCTAGAGTGTCCCTGTGCCATAATGTTCAAAGATTAGACTGGAAAGAGATTGATGCTAGGTTGTGAGGGCTAGGAAGTAACTTTTTGCCCAAAGGCAGTATACTTTATAATGGTACCCACTAATCCTTGAAGGTAAAAAAGCATTCCGTCAAAAAATCTGGAACCTCTACTTTTACTTTGTGTTTCTATTTTGATTATAATTAAATCTGTACATCTTTGCCAATTATGAAACAAAGTAGATTATTTTCTGTGATATTTGCAATTAATTAATAAAAACCCATAAACTGTCATAATTTTAGATACGTAAGACATTGATTTTCCAATTAGTGTTCTCAGATGAATTCTCAAAGATTTATCATAGTTATGTTTTTAAAGGAAGCTAAGGCTTTTGAAAATTTAAGAAACGCTGCTCTAAAAATCACGTCTGTCATCTGCACAGTTTTACAATTCATATGTAATGTCTTTTCAAGTGCACCACAATTAGAGAAGAAAATATCCACAGGAAACAACTTGGAATAAAGTCCTTAGATTTTGCTATTGGCCAGGAAGTAAGCCCCAGCCAGATGGGGTGACAGTAGGAGGTGGTGGCTCTGGGTTTGTGGAAGGCATCACACATAGCGAGACTAGCAGCAGGATGACATTAGGAATGAGCCAAGGGTTGTTACCAGACTGAGCCTTTTGCTTAAGGTGCATCATAGATCAGTGTGTGTGTCAGCTCAGCTCAGTCCTGAACCTGGTAATCAATTCCATCAACGAGAAGGACCTAGAACTATCAAGGAACAAAATCCAGACTGAGGGGAACCAGACAAGTGGCACTGTATTTTTTACAGCCTAGGACTATTCCAAACACAAAAGAGATGCCCAGTTAATATATCTTGAGTGGCGCGAAATATTTTTGCATCAGTAATGTTGGGGAACAATACATACATTATGGTGTTGTTTGAATTTTAAATTTGGTGATGCTTGTAAACTACCTAGAACACATATTGGCACATAGCAAGCTCTCCCTAAATAGTATAGTTGTGGCCATCAGTCCAAGTATTATTATTAATTTCAAATACATGTAGATGCATTTGAAAAGTATACACTTCTATACAATCTAAAGAAAAGAAAATTTGGAGAGTTCCTTCCCTGTTACTCCTGCTGATCTTTATTAAAGTCTTGTAGACATTATTATGAGTAGCTAAAATCCAGTGATGACTTTCTCACGGATATTCATTAATAAAACAGGCATAATGTCTTTAAAGCTTTTATCAAATACTTTGGTTTTCTCTTCCTCTGGGTACCTGGTAGGCTCCTTTTGTTTAGGTGGGTCCATATGATCAATCCTGGCAAAGGAAGTCTGTTGTGAATGGAAACATTCAAGGTAGTTGCCTGCTCCTTTGGCGTGGAATACTGAGTGCAAACAGTAGATATCCTGCCACAGCCCTCTGGGGAAGTAAAAGATGTGAACCACAATCATAATTTTCTAAGCCACTAGGACTTTAAAAGTTGTTTTCTGTTTGCTTTTGTTTTGTTTTGTTTTTTAACTCTAACATTGCTGAACCTGTCCTGATTGTTATAATACTTAATCTATTTTCATTGTAAATGGTGATTTGCAATGGAACTCAATGAAAGTATACTCATTTGAATGAAGAAAATTAACTTTTCAGAAAAAAAGAAAAATCTAAAACTAAAAATGTTATTTACCTCTGTCATAAAAACCCAAGGAAGAGACTCAGTTGTGAAGGAGGAAAGTCTATTTAACTTGGAGAATCAGTCAGTCGTTTAGGAAGTTTAATTTGGTGGCCATTTGTAGAAAGGATTTAAAACAGGGAAAATGCTTTAAAAGGCTAACACAGAACAATGGTTGTGCAGCAGAGACAACAGAAAAAAACATGAAGGTACAGGAAATCTGAAGAAAGAACCGACAGAATTTGGTGCATGATGGGATATGAAGAATAAAAGAGTTTAAATGTAGTGATCTTTTCTTTAATGGACTGTAAAAGTTTTTTAAACTTTAATTAATTATTGATGAATAGTTAGAAAGAAGAAACCTCTTTGATTAAAACTTGCTTAAATCTATTATTTTCAATTTATAGGAGGAAAAACTTAAAATGTGATTTTATCTCTTCTAAGATTTTTAAGAGCTAAAATATTTTGCATGTCTTATTTGGGAATTTTGAGTCCTATGTTTCCAACTCTGTTCTATAGGAGGGCAGTTTTTTGCATGTCAATTATATCTCAGTAAAACTGTTTAAGAAAGAAAGGAAGAAAGAGAGAGAGAGAGAAAGAAAGCTAATATCTGATTTACATCAGATGTATGCTGGCCTTTATTTTTCTCATTATAGTAAGGTTAACATTTTTATAATACAGAAGTTGTTTATATTTATTTTATATTTTAAGGAGAAATTGCTCAAGACAAATCTTTTTCTATTTTTTATTTCTTTATAAACATAGAAGTTTCCACATTGAAAATAAACAATTACAGAATACTAATTTGCTTAATAATATACTAATTTTGAATATGGCAATAGAGAGTCTCTGCAAACAACTGCCAGAGATTTATTTCATCTCTAAATAAAATTCAAGCTGACACTACTAAAGCAATGCATTGCCAAGATCTAAACATGGTGTGTTCTATTTAGGTAATAACCCTGGCCAGTGGGAATGTACTACACCACACCATCCACACCCAGCCAGTGGGAAAGCAATTTGACCGAGTGGATGATTTTTTCATTCCCACTACAACACTCATCATCACCCATATGAGGTAAGTGCTAAGATGAGTGATCAACTGTTAGATTCTCTCTAATTTTGATAGAAAGCTATGGGAAATCATAAAAAGACCCCCAAACATTTCAATTATATAACAAATACACACATAATTGCACATGATTTAGCTTTGTCTCATCTGCTTGATGAACTTTCATTTATCAACGTCAGTGATAAATTTCCCATCATAATTTCTTTTTATGCCTAATACAGAAGTGCATTTATAAAGATATAACTGAATCTTTAAATCAATTTTGCCGTTAATATTTTCACAAATTGTCATTAGTATCGTCTTCTTAGGCTTTTCAAAATGCTGACATTTGAACTCAGCAAGATGGAAGAGCTACTCTCATAAAAATCTATACAATGTATTATAATAACATTCTTGTATCATTTTTGCCCATATAGAAATCAATATAAAATTGTATTAGGAAGTATAGTAAGTTGAAATGAAATCTTTCAGGTCTGAAGTTTATTTGTTGGAGAAAACATATTGACATGTTCTCTCTGTGTATTTACAAGAGGTGGAAAAGTAATAAATTCTAATGACATCATTCAGGGTTTCATAGGATGGTTTAAATACTTAAAAGGGGGAGACTTTGGATATATCATGATTTCTAGTATTATGTACTTGATAATTTACTGAAAACATTTTAAAGCATTGCTTAGCAATGTTAGTGAATCTGAACCAAACTAATATTTTGTTCTGTTTCTCAAGTGAATTCTGATAAGGGGGAACTGCTCCAGATACATTATAGGAGTCATTATTTGACTCTTTTGTATATTTGTTTCCCTTCTATTAAAATGCAAATTATCTCGTCTAAAAGTTGGAGTTATAAGAATTCTGAAAGAGTACAAAATTCAACTTTCAAAAGTAAAAAGAGGGATTAATAAATCAGAATCATGACTCAAGACATTATAGATGAACTGTTCTTTGTGCAACCAAGTATATGTTTCAGAGTTTAATACATTTGTCAAGCAATTGACCATTACTTTCAAAATGCCTATTACGTTCTCAGCAATAAAAAGACTAAAAAACATAATATCTTGTCAAAATTATTACACGTGTTTGTGGAAAGTAAGTAGAACTTATTGAAAATGCAGCATATTTGAAACGTATTTGCATCAGAGTAGTAATATTTAGGTCTGACTGCAAGTGCTATAACAGTTTGGAGACTGAAAAATCAGCATATGAACTGAAAATGATACCATTTGAGATTGTACTTTAAAAATATATAATGCTTTTATTCTTATTGGATGAGAAAATTTCACTTAATTGGCATTGAGAGTTATGAATAACAAATATGCCTTTGTTTTCAAGTTGTTGATAAATTATTACTAATCAATAATTTAATATTGTAACACTTGCTTTTATTTACTCCATTCTCCTATTCCCTATTACTGTACTTAATCTACTATGATTAATTTTGCTTATTTTTAAAAGATGTACTATGAATACAATTATTTAGGGCAAAATTCCCATGACTATGACACTAATAGGGTTAGTACTGTATACTTTTGGGTATTTCTTTCCCCCTACAACAAGTAAATTGCATGACTATGGTAAAATAGCTACCAGGCACAGGAGTTTGACTTTGTCTGGATGCAGTAAGTATTATGTGCAATTCGTTGTATGTATAATTGAAATACTATCAGAACATAACATTTCTTTAAGGTCTAAATGATTACCACATAGCTGGAGTTGGAGCTAGTAATAATTAGAAGAACATCCAAATAATGTGAACACATATAGGGCAAAACTTTATTTTACTTGTTTCTATATATTATGAGAAATGCTGAAAAGTATGCTTGAGGAGATTTATAAATGTCTTAATTCCTTTTAGGGGTGTATAGTGAAATGCATGGGTGTTTTGCAATACTTCTAAGAAGACTAAACTAAATTATTACAATCCTACCTGCATATAGAGTCCATTTTAATGAACATAAATGATCATCAAATTTCCTGTTTCATTTCCAAGTAATTATTCCTATTACTAAAGTTAAGAGTAGGAGTAAAACTTAGCATGCATTTTCAAAAATAAACTGTTAAATATGTAAAGTATTTTTAACACAATAAGGATTTATTCCACATCAGGAAAACCTGAGGGATAGAAATAGTATTTTCCCCTACCGATTTCATTTAACATATTTCTCTAACCAAATTTGACATTTGTTTAAATATATGTTCCTGAGATTGATCTTTTTATGAATTGTGTTTTTCAGAATTGAGACTATTTTCTGACTGTTGTACTTGGTATATATTTTCACACCAGGTAGAAGGTCTGACACACAATATGTATTTAATTAATATTAGTTTTTTTTTCCTGACCCCCTCATCACATTAATCTGCTTTTTCTCTCAGATCACTACACCCTCATTTCAAATAATTTGTATCTCCAATGTCTGGAAACTCCTGGCCAAGTGGCAGGATTTTATATTCTTAGTGCCTAAAAACTGGTAGGCACTTAATTCATGTTTCTCATAGGAATGGAAATAAAGAAGGAAGAAAGTGCTACGCTATTTCCTAAACCAGACCGTATAGTATTGAGGGAAGAACTGTATTTCTTCTGAACTGTATTTCTCAGCAGCTAACACAATGTCGGACATGCAGCAAGTACTGCATCAAGAGCACATGAATTGTGTGGAAGCGGCAATAAGAACTTACATCTCCCGTCAGACAGATCTAAGACTGAGTACCCCAGCAACACCATTTGCCATTGGCTACTGTGAAGCTAACCAGCCTGCTTCATTTCTTTCTAAGGATTGGAATAAAATAACGTTTGAATATTAAGTTGCCCATGATAGTTGTTGTCCAGACTAATAATCTACACTGGTGCGGGAGATCCCCTGAGATTACTTACAATTTTGCCAGAAGTCTCTATTTTTCTTGTTGATGTCTTCTCTTTTTTACCCTCCGTTTTTGAATTTTTTCTGTGTCTGTAATTCTCAGGCTTGTTTCGTTTGTAAAGTAATTCGAGACTGAGGAATTTAAGGGAACCAAAATTACCTTATAAATCTATATTAAAAGATAAACTTGTAGTTTGCAAAACCAATCTTCATGAAATTTGGGAAGTTCACTTTTTAAGGCAATTTGAAATTCGTAGCACTTTAAAATTTTTTGAGAGCCTAATTTGGGCTTCTTTTTGAATGGCATGAGGAATTTGAATTTCAAGAAACTAATTTCCATTTTAAAAATATCTGAGAATGAGGGTCTGGTACCATCAACTCATTCAGCTCCTCATAGAATTCCATCCCATTCCCTGAGCAACACAGAGTAAGCCACATACAGTTTTCTTGTTTTGTCCTATAGAGTAGGAGCTTATTAGTGAAAAAAGTGCGTTTGATTTTATTTTATACTTTCTTTCTCCATAGAAATCAGATTACCTAAACCCTAGGTTGGGCTAGATCACACTACCTTTGGTCTAAAACAAAATGGTCTTTAAACTGCTGGTTCTGGTTATGGGACCAAGCTGTGTCCCTGCCTTCCTCTTTCTTGAATATGAGTGCTTGTCCAGGAGATGATGCAGAAAAACTCCAGACCAGCACGCAACCTTCTCTAAGATGTGAGCATGTGAGCCTCCGTGGTGAATACAGTTAAGTTAACTAAACTAAACTTGCTGGAAGATGAGAAAGGATGTGTTATACTCCTGTCTCCTCGATAGTTCCCACTACTTGCTGACCTTCTGAAAAGGACTGACTAGATACTTATTGACTAAAAGTTCATTTTTAAAAGCTTAATAAAACTCTATAGTAGATTTTTTAATATGCCTGAGTGTGAGATGGTAATCCCTGCCCCCATTATTTAAGGAAAATTTAAATTACTTAAAATTTAGTTAATAGCATGGATGATTTGTGATGCTTATTGAAATATATTAATTTAAATCACTCTATAATTATATGCCTTTTTACTTCTAAGTAAGAATAAAAAATTTTATTTCTTATGTTCTGTTAATTTTCAAAGAAATAGTTCCATTGAATATTTAATAAATGATGTATTTTTCACATTAGTAACTCACTGCACATTTCAGTTAACTGGCAATGCATATTAACTGGACACATTTTCAGACTTGCAGTTAATAGTTTTCTTTACAAACCTTAAACTTCAGCAAGAAGTTAATAAATCATGAATCGTAATTCTAAAGTTGAGATTACGTAGTGCAAAGGAGCCTGTTTGTAATGACAGGAGAAATATAAATTTCTTATCTAAATATGTGGATTTTCGTCATCTTCTATATACAAAAATATCCAATAGGTAAAATTAAAAGAAACTGTTAAAAATGAAAACGCATATGTAATTCTCAGAAGAATCAATTATGTCTATTTAATTTTATAAAAATTGAAATGATTATTTTTTACGAAAAAGTGCTCTACAAATGTAAAGCAAAAAGTTTTAGTATTCTACTCATAATTTGTATCTAAAGAACAAATTATATTATAATATCATTACATGTAAATAGATCTATTTGAATAATATTGTAGTTCTACTACTCAATTTTTTTATGATATGGCTAGTACATGGGGGATTTAGTGATTTTGCTTTCAAGGTTTTGAAATTAGCCAGCAATTTGAAAGTAATTGAAAAAGTAAGTGTATATTTTTCAGAAACAGTTTTTACAGTGGTTGTGTTAAACTTCAAAGCAACTATATCTCACAGAGAATGAGCATTTATGTTATTGATTGTGTTTTATTTGTGGTACCATTCTGAAGAGAGAAGGATTTAAATGTCAATTTCTAGTTGTGATATGTGCAAAGATTACAACCTACAGTGCTTTGAATTTTCTGCTTACTACTCCAGGACTAGTCTGATAACTTGAAAGGGAAGATAGCAACTTAGGTGATGCTATTTGAGATGCTTTGAAAGGCTTGCCTACTCTTGAAATCACCCCTTACATATCATACTGCCTAGAATTTCAAACTACTTCTATTTCTTTGAGTTATATTTCTCCAAGAATCTCCCCCAAGTGTTTCTGTTCTTGAGAGGAAAATGGAACAGTTGGGAAACTCATGTTTTTATTACTGTGATTTTTCATTGTGGGTTTATTGGTTGATCATGCAGTATCTTAAAATTAGTGTTTGTACTTGGGGGGTTGTGTGTGTATTTCAATCAATGGTTACATGATAAGCAATAAGATGACTAGAATATATCTGTAAAGTACAGTGGCAGGGAGACCTTGAAAGCAACAGACATTTATATAAAAACTTGAAAATGCCAGTTCCCACACTTTTCTCCTCCTCTGGACTTGACCTGCTAAACAAACAAAAAAATAAACACATAATGTTCTAAAATTTTCCTGGTAGCACTCCTCTCTTCCCCACCACATACCCCAAAATGATACTGATTTTGAATGAATATCTCAGATTGAGTGTTTCGGGAATTCCCTGGAAAGTGGGCAGCATCAGTGTTACTCTTCAATTTGGGTGGGCTGGAAAGGACAAGAGTAACTGGAAGGCATTCCTTTAAGACCCTCAAAAGGGGATGAGTGCTCAAAGTGTAATGTGAGTGCTTGCAGTCAGATGTGACAGTAAGGGGCTAAGGGTTGATCCTGTTTCCCATTAGTCATAATCCCTGCACAGCCAATGGCTATGGCTCCAGTGCAAGAGATGAAGAAAACTGAAATAACAAGTAGCGGGCACCATTCTGGCAGTCTGGAGAGAGGTCTGTAGCACTCCTTTCCGGTTATAAATTACAGCAAGGAAATGATTAAGAAGGGATTGAGTTTGATATATGTTGTCTTAAAGCTCCTCCAAGGGAAAAATAAACATTCTGTGAAAGTGAAAGTTAAAGTAAAGTATATCATTCTCCTCCATATTTTATCAAATCTGTTAAAGCAAGTTATATATATGGCTAGCCGTAGATCAAGACAACTGTACACTTGTGACTTGATTCATGGACAAGACAGGTGTATGGAGATACAATTTTAGCACTAAAATTGTCTAGTTACATTAAGCCTACCAGAAATGGAAAATATCAGTTGTTCAATGCCTTTCTAAGAAAAGTAGAGTCTCAGGATGATAAGCAACAATTAAAATTGTTTCCAAAAATAGTTCTTAAATATCTCACAAAATCATACTTCAGTGAGGTTCATTTTTTTTTTTACTTTATTCATCCTTATTTGCTAATTATTCCCGCAAACAGAAATAAACTAACCAACAAAAAGAATTCCAAACATCCCAGAGGCCAGAGCCGTTTCTGGCTGTATTCTCTCAGGTAGTGAATACCTGAAACATTTTTAAATTCTGAAACTGTGACCCACCCTTTCCCAGTTTCCTGAGCTTCTTCATCCTCCCTCTCTAGTAATTCCTGCTCCATTCCACACAAACACACACTCGAGATTGTCAGGACCTGCTATCTCATGGGATCCTTACCTGAAAAATAGAAGACATTCATAAGTAGTTTATTAAACAAAGTCTATATGTATAATTTTATGTATGTGTTGTGCATATGTATGCAAATCATTGCTGGCAAACCTTCTTATATGGGTGCAAAGCTTCTTCTGTGTAAACATTTGATAATTTTCTTCATCTTCTTTCCATAGAAGTAAACATACTATACCCTTCAAGCTTTGATCTAGAATTCCCTTCTTCTTTTTCATTATGGTTATTGGATTTGCTTTTATTTTAAGCAGTCCCTTCAACTTTCTTTAGCATTTTAGTATAGCCCATACATCTAGTGTAAAATGCTTAGACAAAAACCACTTAGTACTTGCAGGCAAGTGTTGTGTGTGTGTGCGTTCATTTAGCTCTCTGTATTATTTCTTGAGTTAGAGAAACTTGTCTCCTTCCCCACTTCATCTTGTATTAATAGGGCTTAGCTCTCTCTGAGCCTTGTAAGAAAAGAGCCCAAAGTGGATGAATTGAATAGACTCACACCTCTTCATACAGAATATTCCCTTAGTCGGATTAGTAGCCTGCATTAGCCATGTCATATTTTTGTCTTATGGGGAAATACGATTGGAGTTAAAGAGCAACCTATATTTAAAATATTGAAATTTCATTATTTTAAAAAAGGAAAAATGATTCACAGGTATTATTAGTAGACTCCAAGCATTAGGATTTAATAAAGGCTCTAAATAGCTTCATTCTACAGCATTTTTTGCTGAAGAAATCAATGGAGCACTAATAACACGTAATTTAGAAACACTCTACATTGCAGATCTGCCTCTTAAGGTTTATTATGCAAAGTAAAATAGCTCTTGCTTTTTCTCTCAGAGGTCCTTAAGCTAACTCATCAAAGTGTTCAGCAAAACAGGGCCATCCATTTGACACGACCCAGTATTCTCCTTAGGAGACAGCTGTAGTATGTAAAGCAAATTTCTAGGTTTTCTTTTCCTTTGTCAAATATGATCTGGGGTTTTCCTGGAAATGGTAAATCATACTTGTTTTACCCTAAAGAAGTAAATGATATCATTGCATAAATTATTTGGCTCTCTTTGCTTAGTAGTAAAAACAAGCTCAGATAACAATTAAGTTGAATAAAGAAATGTATCAAAAGTTATGATACAATGCAATACATCACAAGAGCGAGGCAGAGCGCATCCTGAGAACTTAAGCAATTTCTTATGTGAATTTACTGTGCACATTGCATAATCTGTTTCATATGTATATTTAATAGATTAGACTATAATATTCTGAATCAAGCATGTAAGGCGTAACTAGTTCTCATAAAACGTGCATACAAAAGAATAATGTATATTGAGATTTTTGTTCTTTCTATCTTTCAGTGGATATATTTTCTTTCTGTTGAAGAAAATGATATATTTTACCATGGCATCTTATTTTATAAATTCATGAATTTTTCTTGATGTACTATTTTATTAAAATGCTGAAACTTTAAATACAAGTATCATAACATAATAAAAATTCTCTTTTGAATGATGGACTCCTACTGTGGCTCAAGAGAGCAACAACATTAAATAAATAATTTTATCTTTGAGAGCACATGCACAAACTAATGATAATAATCAGTAGAATATTTTGGAAACGTTCTGTGAATGTGGCTAAATTCTTATTTTATATATTCATCATTTTTAAATCTTGTTTGACCAGAAAAGCAAAGTTAATTTCAGTGTAACTAGTAGGGGGTGTCTTTAGATGGACAACATTGATGACACTGATATTCAATTACAATACTTTGAGGCCATAAAAACTATTCACTGTGAATTAACCTGAGTTAATACTTCGTACTATTTTAATTTAGTTGTGAATCTGTAGATGTACCCTTGCTATAGCTATCCAACAGGAAGAAAGACATTGATTATTGTGAGTCAAAGAATATTTAGAGAAAGGCAATTTTTTTATTTAAATTAAATTAAGAACGTTCACTTGTTAACATTTGCTTGTTATGTTACAGTGTTGTGTCTCTTGCTTCTCTTGTTGAAAAAGAAAATAAATCATGCATCAAAATGTCAGGTTTTAAAGTTCTTTAAGAGTTTTTTTCAAGCAAAACCAAAGACGTGCAAAGGATGTCAGAGAGCCTTAAAAATTAACTGTTGCAGAGAAACTCACCAAATTAGTAGATGTGTGGAGAAACTGCCTACTAAGTCTAACCTGTCATCAGTCATGAGTAGAAACACTCAACATAACTCCATGAGTGTATGAAGAACATTAGGTAACAAGCACCAAACTGCCAGGGTTTTATCCTTTGGTGTGTACACCAGTGTGGTGTAGGGCGTACACACTGCACAAAAGGGATTGAAATGCACAGACAGCTTCAGGGACAGTAAAAAGGATAGTTGTGTTAATTGACCCTTAAAACTGCTAGTTGGGTTAGTTATGCTTAAAATCTCCTCTGCATTGTTTTAGACTGAGGCTAGTTGAATTCTTTTCTATACTAAAGGAAATTCTTCCTTTCTTTTTTTTTTTTATGTGGGGGGTAGGGATAATGAAATATTTATAAAGTTTTTTTCTGTATTGACAACTGATTTTCAATAAAAGCCGTATAAAATGACAGTAATTCATTTTGTACCATGATGTAGAAGCTTGTTTTTATGCTTATGTAATTTTGGATACATAAATATAGCTTTTAGTTTCTTTGAAACAAAAGGGAATCAGTGTTTGTATTTGCTATGAAATTAGTGGCTGATTTATTTTTACTAAGCCAAGAAAAATCCTAAAATAACCTATATTTTTCCCCCTAATAATATAAATCAGATTATTCATCAATTTTGAGTGATAGGAAACATTGCTTATATTTGTAATTAAAGTATATATTGTTTAAAGTCTATTTAAAAATTTTATTATATTAATATCAAATATATAGAGTACTTTGAAACTCTGAAGAATCTTTTACTATAAAAACTTGACACAACATTTAATTAATACATGAAAATTATTTGAAAATAGATTATTAGATTATACAGGAAGATGACATTAAGATATATTTTTAATAGATCATAGATACATGTGTCTTTATATTGGCTAAACATAGATTTCTCATTTCTTGCATACAGCCTAAATTTCCTTGGTAATTTTTAACATCAAAAACCTCGACTTTCAGGGGCCAGCCTGGTGGTGTAGTGATTAAGTTCAGGGTGCTCTGCTTTGGTGGCCCAGGTTTGCAGGTTCAGATCCCAGGTGCAGACCTATACCACTCATTAAGCCATGCTGTGGCAGCGACCCACATACGAATTAGGGGAAGAGAGGCACAGATGCTAGCTCAATGCCAATCTTCCTCAAGCAAAAAGAGGAGGATGGGCAACAGGTGTTAGTTCAAGGCCAATCTTCCTCACCAAAAAAACAACAAGAAAAAACCCTTCTACTTTGATCCAAGTTATTATTCACACTGGGAAATGATGGACTCTAATATAAAAGATTTTATTGGACACAAGTGACTTTTTTAACAACAGAAATAGAGTGGAACAGAAATCATTTGGCAACAATCATTTGGGATATATGCTATGATAATTTAATAGTATATATATTGTGAATTTTCAAGAGATATACTATTTGGGTACTATTATCAGAGGCCTTATAAAAATATAAGTTACAGTAACCTATTTATTACATTTTTCATTTCCTGTGTCTGACCTGTGACCTGCCAACATAAAATTAAGGTTTATTAATAACTTTTTGATACTCCTACCATTTACCTAATTTTAAATTGATCCATTTGCCATCTCTTAATTTTTGAAAATATTTGAAAACATTTTTTTGAACAACCATAATATTAAGTTTACAGAAGGGAAATACATTATATTTATTCTTCTGATTCATAAAGTCATGATCAAAATTTCAAATTCATTAGGGAAACATTTTTCCATATTGCATTTATACAAGTGAAACATAAATGATAGCATTAAATTTTTATTGTAAGTCTATAATGTAAAAACTTTAAAGAGATTCACTTTTTTATTATGATAAACTGAATGACTTTATATGCACAGAAATAAATCAAGAATTTAAATTTTAGCAGGAAATAAATGAATGAAAATGTTAAGGATAAGTGGACCAGGTATATAAGGAATTCACTTGAAATACAGGCAATATACTACCATTTATTCACATTGTCTAACAGAGTTTCATTAGTAATTTCTAACTTTCTTCTTCGACTTATAGTAGTCATTTAAAGTGGTTCTCTATAATTTTCTTATGTTAATATAGAAGCTAAAGTCTGAGTTTATAAATTCAAACTTGAGTTTACTATATCATTTACATGTTTTCAGCTTGTATTGCTTAGTTGTATTTTTGTTCTTATTACTATGGTTATTATATAATACGCTAATAGTAATTAAGAAACATTGAGCACTTACTTTATGCCAGACACTGAGCTAAGAATTTTTTGGGCACTGCCTCATTTAAAACTAGTAATGATATAGATTTTTATCCCTATTCTACAAATGGTGAATCACTTAACTAATAAGTGTTGGAACCAGCTATAAACTTGGTTCTGTCTAAATGCGGTGTCTTAGCATTTAATACATTATAGTATTCAAGTCCTTTTTTCACTTTCAGGGTAAAACCTAATGACTGATGTGCTCTACAAATTATCCTAAGCTCACTTCTAAAATGTCTCCTTCTCCTGCTTTTATGCACCTCTGCTACAGCAAAGCTCGACTCCTCACAACAGACCTACACCGTATTTTCTTGCCTGTCTGCATTTATTTGCAGAATGCCTTGTTTCTTCATTGTCTGCCTAATAAACCCTTCAAGGCTTATCTCAAAGCCACCATTTATAAAATTTGTTATAATTTCCCTAATTGGAGTCCCCTTGGTATTTTGAATTTTCGTTATTTCTCGTTTGCGGTTGAGACTCACACAGACCTAGATTGGAAACTAGCTATTCAGCTCCTTTGGTACCTTTAACACAGTATTTAATATCACTTAGATCAAGTTGATTTTCCTCTTCCAAATATAAATGATTTTAGAAGGGACAAAGGAAAAATATGGTATACTGTCTACAGTCCCTGCAGATCCTGCGGTAATTTTTTGCCATGTGCTCATGTCTAAATTCATAATGTCTATTTATTAATCTGTTCCTCTTCAGTCTTACAGACGCAGCCCTAAGCTGAGCTTGCTTACCTCTCACCTTGCTAATGCAATTAACTCTTTACTGTTCTCATTTTCTCCATACTTCAATTCACCAGAGAACAATTAGATTCCTCTTCCTAAATTTATAGCTATAGTATTACAATTCTGCATTGAAAAGGGGAAAAATCACCTTAATATATTTCCTGTTGTATATAGATTAACTCCAAAGCATGTTGAACCTCTCTCCTTTAGTAGCCTTAGCTCCTGAGACTGATCCACATAAATCCTATGGTCCAGCCAATGTGAACTTGACTAGCCCATACACTTTCTTGTTTCCACTTTACTGTTCATTTTGTCTAAAGCACTCTTTCTGATTCTGATTTAGATCCTCTTAATTTTATATCAATCTCCTAGCCAAACTCAAATGCACTCTAATTCATGCAACTTCTTCTATTCCTCTGTCATTTATGACAGCACTTTCCTCAGACTTACCTCTTGTTAAGGGCATTCAACCTCACATCAGTTGTTGGTATATTTCATTTATTTATTCATTACTGTTGTATTAAACATCGACTATTTGCATGCCAACACCATTCAAGATTCCAATAAGACAGTGAATACAAATTTTGTCCTATTGTCCTATAGTGTGAAATAAATATCACTATAGCTAATAAAAGTGGGAAAAATAAAGACTTTTTACAAAGAACTCATGCTTTGGAACTGTACAGGTAAAGATTCATATTCAGATTCTGTAACTTAACTAGAGTGTGATTCCAAGGAAATTGAACTGTGTAATTTAGATGTAAAAATTTGTCTGGAGGGATTGACCCTGCCCTCTTCTTAGGACCCTGTCTTTTGCATAAGTTTTTTCACTTAATAACTGAAGAAGTGGAGCACCTAGCAAAGACAAGACACATAAGTCCCCTGATTTCTCTCTGGCCACAATCATTAGTTCAGACATGAGCGTTTAACCCACTCAGACCCCCTATGAAGTGATGAGCATTTTCCTGAAGAGACTTCTGTTTTTTCTGCATGCCGATATAGACAATCTAGAACTAAGCAGTTATCTTCACTCCACATGAAGCCTAGATCTCAAATCAAGACCGAAGATGGCAGAGCCAATAGATTAAAAAAAGAATGAGTTATAGTTACACGACTGTAGACCAAATTTCAGCTATAATTGAGCTGGTTGTGGAATTTCCATTTGGATGAGCCCCCAAATTCCTTTTGGCTTAAAAAAGTTTGGGTTGGATATCCTATCATTTACAAATGAAAGTCTAAGATTATGTTTTTTTATGTCTAAAATATGTGTATTATCCACTTTGCACTATTTTGAGTTGATTGCAGAATCCTGTGCAGTTCCTGGCATACAATAGATGATTAACAAATGCTATTTTCTTTTTTCCATAGGATGATGAATCTTTAGTCATAATATCTGCTATAGTAGCCATACTAATTAGCATTCAGCAAATATTTGTTAAAAATATTTCTCTGAATGGTTTATCTGGCGTGGTGATTCTGCATAAAAGAAAAAAGTATAGTAAGCTAAGTTTCAGTTTGTAGCTTACTGAAAACTTCTCCACGGCTTTAGGTGCTGTGAAGACAGGGAGTTGCCACTTATCAACCACTTGTGTAACAGCATCTGTAGACAGCTCAGGTTAAAGATATTTAGATCGCGTAAGTCAGCTCAAGAGTAACACTGAACCTATAGGATTGCCATTTATAGAAGTTTTCGGAGTCCCTTAAATTACAACAGGTATAGATGGGGCCATTCATTTATTCAATCTAGGCATCTATTCTATGACTTGCACAAATCCATATTTTCTTTAAGCGATAAGAAGAGAAAATGCACTAGGACATTCCTTAAAGGGAGACTTTTTATTTCATTTAGGATTTGACTGAAACTTATGATTGAACAAAACCTTGAACTCCGGGAATATTATAATTCTTGTAAGGTCTAGAGAATCTATTTTTTCCCTCAGGTAGATTTCATTATAAATCTCCCAGATTGTTTGTTTGAGATTTATGGATTCACTCAATTCTGAAAATTCTCTAGAGACATTTAGTCATTGAATTTTTTTCTAGTTCAAAGCAATGTACATTGGCGTGGATAATTCATTAAGCTTCTCAGTTATAACTTAGGGTCAACCTAGTTTAAAGCAAAGTTGAATAATTGATGAGGTTTATAAGTAAATTATAACCCTATCCACTCCATGGCTAATATTTCTCCAAAGAGTGTAATGCTTTTGAAAAATGGAATTTATCATATTATAACACAATGAAAAACAATATCATCTGCGTTGACATTTGGCATGTTTAATAACTTATAAAGCTCAGAAAGCCTTGTGTATTTGTTCATTTTAATTTGCAGTTTTAATATCGGTGCTGTAGAGAAAGCAATCATACTCTTCAGCAAACAAGGTGTAGGAAGAGGTTCAAAACCAAGGATGGTTTGTCAGTCATGAGCACTGATGATCCATACAATTCCTGTGGTTAGCTCTATTGACTGCCTTATCTCTGGCCAGAAATATTTAGAGAAAAAACATTCTGTAACAAAGATGACATGGAAGAATTCTAAATAAATACCTGTCAAATGGAATACTGGAGAATTTTTTTAAATGTCAGTATCAAAGTAATCAAATGATAAACTTGCATGCTTATTACCTAATGAGCATCAGGCAGATGAATGTTTGAATAGTCTCAAAATTTATTACTCAGTTTACTAGAAATATCAGTATGTACTCAAAACAAATTAATAAGGAATCTCTCACAGTTATTTCTATTATGCTTAATATGTGCCACTGTAAATGTCAATCCTATGGTGTAATTCATCTTAAACTCTTTGAAGTAAAACACCATTAGTGATTGAAATCACAGTCATGGTAGAGACTTTTATTTCGTCGAGGCTGTAAGGAAAATATGGTAACAACAAGCATCTCTAAAATAAGAAGTCATTGAGATGTGATATTTGGCAGGTCCAGAGGCAGGTCAGTGTTTTGAACAGAAGGAACAAATCACCAGCATAGCAGATGTTCATTAGGAAACTCAGAACAGCATGAGGAAAATAAGACAGAACCCCTTTCTTTTGGAAAATGAGGTTGTCAGAGAGTTTCTGTAGGTATAGGAGGAAAGAAAATAAACACTTCATCAACAAGTCCAGATATGTGATTACTTTCATTGTTTTCTCTGCAAAAAAAAGTGAATAGAACAAAGATCTGTATGTTGGTGAATTCCCTACCTGTTCAATGATGACATGTTCATTTTCAGTGCCTCCTAAGGAACATTATAGCTATTCTCTTTTCTGCTTTAAAAGGAAAAATAAAATCAAAAGTTAGCCTTATCCTTGTGAGGTAACCTTCAAAGTCGCTTTCTTCTCTATGACTCTAATAATATTAGCAGATATTGTATTGTTTGACATTATCATTTTCTATCAGGACCTGAAGCTTCTGAAAATGGCAATAAACCATTTTCAATCACTTGTAAAAACTGTGCCAGACCATGGCATGAGTAAATGCTCAGAGCCAACTCACTTTGGCCATTACTTGGAGAACTTTCCTGATGCACTCCTTAGCTGCACAAGAAGATATTTCTACAACTTGATCCATGTACTGCTTAATTTTTCAGTAATACAAATTTGAAAGCAACCACTTGGTTTCAAATCACCCTGTACATATATATATTTTACATATTCATGCGTGTGTATTAAATAATCAGGGCTTGTATTAAGCAGGTGTACACCAGGTCATCATGCATTCTAATTGGTTGGTGCCTGTGACCTATCAGTTGTTAGATATTTTTAATATCACTTCGTAAATAACTGATCTTTATTAAATGTTTAATCTGTGCCGGACAATGTTTTATCCTTTGCACATTTTAACCTATTACTAATCATAACAACCGTACTAGTCTCATTTCATGAATTACAAAACAGACTTACAGAGAAATTAAATAGCTTACTCAACGTTGCATAACTATTAAATTGTAGAGCTGGGATACGAACAGACATAGTCTGTTTGGAGTGCTGTACTTGAGTGTTCCTAAACACCTTGCTCTGCTGATGGCACTCCATGTTCCCAACTCACCCACCCCCGCCAAATATACGCACTCTTATCTCCATTTAAAATTTGCCTTTAATGTTTTACCTCATAACCTTTTGTTTGTTTTGTGGAGAGATGTTCAAAGTGTTATTTGGTCAGATGTATTTCATCTTGTTTTACGGGGCTTTTTTGAGAGATATCTATTGTTAATGTGCAAAAAAATAGCATATTATATTGAATTGAATTAAATTAAATCATTGAATCAATTAAATTATATTGATTATAATATGTGATTTATAGTAATTGGGTAGTGCTATAGTCTGGTATTTTCAATTCTTAAATTACTTCCAGTAGAAAATAAGCGTGCCCCTTCCTTATTTTCATCATATCTAAGGGCTTCCTTCATAGCTGCCAGTATGTTAAATACTCTGATCAAGAATATTTGTACTCCCTATCAAATATTACTGACATACGTTTACTGACAAAGCATACGATCTATACTTAATTTCAAGTATATGATAAAGGAATAACTATAAAACAGATTTTCACTTCTAATCTATTATCTCAGAGTAGGCAGCTTGTCTCTTTCAAAACATTACTTTGTACATAATAGTTAAATATTCTGTAAAAACTCAAGCATCTGGAATATAGTAGTTAATTTAATACATTAGATTCATCAACTTAATTTTACTTTTGAATCCTTGTTCAGTAATGATATACTTCAATTCAATTATCTTCTGTTCATTTAGATTTATGAATTGTAGAACTGAAAAATAATCCCTGGTGTTCTTTAGACTTTTATAAATATTTTTTCATGCGACATTGTAAAAATACCATTCTGTAGCCATATAAGATGCTAATTAGCAGCCTATTTTTTATCATCAGCATAAAAGGGAAATTAAAAGGCAGCATATGAGAGATTTTAGATAAAATGCTTTTGTTGAATGGTATATTCATTTTCACCATCAATGCATCCAGTACAATGAGCTGCTCACTTATTTCTAAGTAGCAGTTGTTATCTTCTCTCTAGTACATTATGAACGTAAAAGAAAAGAAATTGTAAGTATAGACTTTGGCCCACTTAAAGATAAATGTGAACAACCTCAAATGGCCAGATGGGCTCATAGGCAGAGAATCACTTCAGATGCCTCAACATTGTCTCACTTTTATAGACAGCTATTTGAGTTAAATTTCCATACATCCACGGACTCTCCTTGCCTTTAATGAAACTCCATTCTCCTTATTGAAGGCTATTTTTGCACACATGCCTGGTATTCTCATTCTAAAAAGCCTTGTTCTATGTGCGGCTGAGGGAGGGAGTTGTTTTCTTTCGCCATTTTTCTCACATTGTCATTTACAGATGATTGGTCCCCTGCCAATATGAGAAAAAATAAACACATCCCCTTTAGAAATGTATAGTCCTCCATCTCAATTCTATCACTTTCAACTTGTCTTGTGTATTGTTATCTAACATCATATAAGCTACCTCCTTAGCAACAATTACTTATTGAAAATTTCAGTAAGTACTTTCCTCTCCATGCCAAGTCCTGCCAAGTGACTCCACTTCTATGTGGACAATGCATCCACCATTTCACTCCCCACTTCCACAAGATCAACAAATGCTATTGATTTTCTCACCTAAATATATTGTAATTTGCTTATTTTCTCTATTACTCATATTGCATTTAGAATGAAGTCATTGCTTCAAAAATGACAACAGTGCCCATTATCTTTAAAAGAGATAACAGAATACTCTTGATGGGATTAAGGTTATTTACAATTTAGTTCTCTTCAAGTTTTTTTCATCCTCACCATCTGCTACTTTCTAATATTCATCTTGTACTTCAGACAAACTTCTCACTGTGCCTCTACTTTGCCATGCTCTCTTATGCTGCAGTGCCTCTCCCCCTAATCTCCTCTACTGAACCTATTCCAGCCCCTCAAAATTGTATTTTCATAGAATTCCATTCAAGTTTAACTGATAGCAGAGTTCATTTTTCAAAAATTTATTTGTTCACATATTTGTCTTCACCATAAGAATAAGGTCCTTAATAAGAGAATCATAATCGTTGTGTTGTTATCCCCAACACATAGTTTATTGCCTGGCACATGGTACAAATTCAGAATGTTCAGTAAAGGAATGATTGAATATAATTAGAAGAAGTTACTTGAAAATATTTAAAAACTTTTATTTGCAAACTTGAAACAGTTTAGGAAAAGATTTTACTTGTCTCTATCTCAAGAAAGAGCTAATAATTCCAATGATTCTGAATGATTGAAACATCCCAACTTTTTAACAGGATCAAGTTGACCATCTGCAGATAAACATAGGCATAGATGGAAGGCTTTGATACAGAAATCATTTACATGTATGTTTTACTGAAGACTGGCCCTCAAGTTCTTCATAACCTAGTAAAGTAGTTTAATATATAAATATAGTTTAATGCATTATGGTAAGTGCTATAATAGAGATAGTGTCAAGACATCTCTAATAGAAATGAAACAACCATTTTGGAGAAGTCAGAGAAGATATGGAAGTATCAGTGATGTGTACAATGGGTTTTTGAAGAACGTAAAGCTTGGAACATGAAAATACTGGCAGATAGTTTGTCCATAAAATTGAACATCATCTCACCTCTTCTCCAGTAAACACCCAGCAATGTTTACAGCTTCTTAAATCAGGCAAACAGACAGGCAATAACCAAAATCTTCCAGAGGGTTGGAAGAATCTAGAAAGGTATTCAGATCCCTTGAGAATGGAAGATAGAAACAGAAGAAAGGAGTTGTCTACTAGGTGTTTTTCCTATTTTAAGTGTGATCAGCAGTTGTGTGCTCTTATGGGAACTTGAGGGCTAGTAAAATTTTCCCTCCAACTTGGAGCATTCTGTTATGTCCTTGTGCTGACCACATACAGATGTGTTCTTAAATCTTTGGCTTTCACAAAAAAAAAATAAGTATGTTTTTGCTTGTGTCTTTTGGAGAATTTCTATTAATCATTGTTACTCTGAGGCAACTACAAAAAGTTTCAGAGTAATAGCTTGCCAGACAAGCAAGGGGAGAAAAGTGAGGAAATTTATTATAGGTGGAGGAAATTGCACGTGCAAAGACAGGTGTAAATAAAAAATCATGGCATGCTCACTTTTATAATCAGAAAATAAAAAACTTAAACACACTGTTTTGACTCCTTTGGGAAAGTCCAATTGTTTGTATGGTAGAAGTATAAAGTGGTTTATTGCCCAGTTTGAATAGCATTTTTGAGAGTTGCCAAGGGACAGTCTAGTTTTGATTCTTTACTATGAAGACTGAACTTCTTGATTAATAATAATTTATTGCTTCTGTTGAAAATTTGTCACATTCATGATATGGCTATTGTAACCCCAATCACTGTCTTTATGTATAATTTACATACATGTGTCTTATTCCGGGTTCTTTGAAAACTAGACACAAGTAGAGTGCAAGAAATTTATGAGGAGAAACACTTGTGAAAACAAATGAGGAGGGAGCGGGCAAAACTAGGAGAGCTCTCTGACCATGGTGCATGTCTGACCCTGAGTGAAGAAGAATCATAAAAAAAGGAAGTTGGTTTGGGTTAAGCATCTTAGACTGCCACAGAGTCTAAGCAAGATTTAGCAATGCTGTTGGAAGTTCTAGAGCCAAAATTCCATTCAGAGAAGCCTCATATCTAGCAGAAATGAGCCTGCTTTACTATCAGTACTATACTTAGGCACTGGCTCGGAGAAGCCTGTGGAAAACATGGTTGTGTCACAAATGCAGCCATGGGTTTCAAAGCCCAGTAGCTGAGACCCTCAAACAGTTGAGCTTCCCCCACAGTAGAAGAACTGGTGGTCTTATTCTCATGTTTGACACAGCATGTAACGTAGATCCTACATAAATCAATAGTCATCAAAAGTTTAATAAAATTAACTTACAAGTTAAAAGTAACAAAATATGAGGGGGTTACTTTTCTAAAGACACGTACTGAGATCTGGGCAAAATTTTAAAGTTAACTTTTACTATTGAACATTTAGTATCTTAATGAAGAATTTTCTAATTTCTAGCTAAACTCTATTTTGTATCTTTATAATACCTGCATATTAGTGATAATTTGTTTTCTATAGTAGATAATACATTACTTATACTTTAATCTCAATAATAAATATAGATCATTAAATCACACTAAAGTCTATTGTCAGAATCTTGACATAATTTATACTTAACATGGTCTTTGATAAGGAATATAAGGCCTTTCAAAAGTCATTTTTTGTTGAATTCTCTGAGACAGTTGGCAAACATTTTAAGTGTGGCAGAAACCATTATGCAACTGATTAAATGTTATACAAAATTATTTTCAAGTAACTCATAGCTATAGATCAGAGAAAGTATAGTTGTTTTACTTTTCTTCATAATTAAAATAAAATTTTACCTTCTTATATTAGAAGATTTGTGCCCTCAAGCTTGAAGAGGGAAAGGAGTGGGTGGTAAAATTGAACTCAGAATAATTCCTGTGCTAAAAGTACCCACCTTCATATCTGCCTACAAGATTCTGGCTTTTGTTTAAAACCCACATAAATTGTGTGTGTTAGTTTACAGAATTTTTCCAGATTTTTCCTGTACCATCCCCTTGATGCATCTATATTACTCTGTCCATTTCCTATATTCTCAAAGCCTATTATGATTACAGATATTGCAGCATTTATTGTACTGTATGTTATATCAAAGGATTTTGTTTATCTTTGCATTCTCTAGACATTGAGCTTCTCAATGTAAGATATTAGAATTTGTTGAATCATTCACACAATGCAGTATCTAACAAACAAAGATTATTAAATAAATGTTATTTGAAACGAATGATTATATATAGTTAATTAATTTTGGTAAATTTAATTTCTGCATTTAATGAAGAATATGTAGATACAAAAATATAAGTTACACAATGCAAATAATATTGAGCAAATGGTACAAGATTGAGATACTAGCTAGAAGATGTTACATTTTTTCTTAAGTATTTTTTCTGTCACTTTTCTGTTGGTTTAGCTTCAATCACTCCTAAATAGTTAACCTTTCTTTTTCTCTATGTACCAATTAAAAAAAAAATTCCCACAGTAGTTTTAAGCTCTACTTGTGACCATCTCACTCCTGAGAGAGAAACAGAATAGAATTTGAGGACATTGGATCTAACCCAAGCTCTTCAATAAGTGAGCTGTGTGACTTCAGGTATAGCCTTTAATCTCACTGTGTTTCAAGATTTTCGTCTGTAAAATGAAGGGATTGAACCAGATCATCTCCAAAGTCCCTGTAGCTCCAAAGCAAACTCTAAGGTCTTAAGATTGCCTCAGACCAGAACATCCAGCTCTGTGCTGTTCTCTCTAATGCCTTGTGGTGTTGTATAAGAACTACAAAGTATTAATCATACTCTCAAAGGAGGCAAACATTCTTTGGAATAGGAACTTCCTGGACAATGAAGAGCTATTTTTTTTTTTTTTTTTTTTAAAGATTTTATTTTTTCCTTTTTCTCCCCAAAGCCCCCCAGTACATAGTTGTGTATTCTTCGTTGTGGGTTCCTCTAGTTGTGGCATGTGGGACGCTGCCTCAGCGTGGTTTGACGAGCAGTGCCATGTCCGCGCCCAGGATTCGAACCGTCGAAACACTGGGCCGCGTGCAGCGGAGCGCGCGATCTTAACCACTCGGCCACGGGGCCAGCCCCTGGACAATGAAGAGCTATTAAAATGTAACATATAGCCATTCAAAGCTCTATGATATCTATGTTACAGCTCAGTTCACCACATTGCCAACTGTAGCCTTAACTACAAATACATCCTGGACTCAACCTGTTCCAGTGACATTCTGCCGGAAGTGGACACACCCCAGAGTTTTTGGATTTGGTATTTGACATACCTTGATATAGGTAGTATCTAAATATGGAAAACTTGATCATTAAATCCAGATAGCAACATTTTATGATGTATAAAAAAAATTCTTTCCTGGCTACAATTTCTCTCTAACTTTAGTTTCTGCCTCTAAAACAACTTCCAACATCATGCAACCCTTTTGTATTCTTAAATTTCTTAAAGTTGAAACTCATTCACAGTGTGTATCTGCAAAGATCTAAAGTAGTGTTCTGCCATTTTCTGATTTAACTTCCAATCGCTACACTTAGAGACTGAATATTTACAAAATCTTATCAACATCCTGAGTCCTAGAGAAGAGTAGGAAAGAAGCAAGATTCACTTTAAATAGGAAAAAATGAATAAAGAGATAAAGTGGAAAAAATACAAAAGAACACCAATAAAAATTTTTAAATGTTAGAAAAGAAGGAAAAAAGAGATATAAGCTTTTTTTTTTTTAACGATTGGCACCTGAGCTAACAACTATTGCCAACTTTTTTTTTTTAATTGATTTTTCTCTCCAAATCCCCCCAGTACACTGCTGTATATTTTTTAGTTGTGGGTCCTTCTAGCTGTGGCATGTGGGACACCGCCTCAACACGGCCTGATGAGTGGTGCCATGTCCACACCCAGGATCCGAACCGGTGAAAGCCTGGGCCGCCAAAGCAGAGCACACAAACCTAACCACTCGGCCTTGAGGCCGGCCCCTGAGATTTTCTTTAAATAAAGAGAAATGCATCTTCTACAGATATTATTTTTAAAATTCTCGGGGCCAGCCTGGTGGCATAGTGGTTAAGCTCATGTGTGCTGCTTTGGCAGCCAGGGGTTCATGGGTTCAGATCCCAGGCATGGACCTATATACCACACATCAAGCCATGCTGTGGTGGCACCCCACATACAAAATAGAGGACGATTGGCACAGATGTTAGTTCAGGGACAATTTTCCTCAAGCAAAAAGAGGAAGACTGGCACAGATGTTAGCTCAGGGCAACTCTTCCTCACCAAAAAAAAGAAAAGGAAAGAAAACAGAAAAACATTCTCTCCCTGTCTCTCAAAAAATAAAACCTTAAGAAGCATAGACTGTTTGCTGTTAGGACATTATATCATTCACTGCCATGCCCTACATACCTAGGAAGCAGTAAGTAAATATTTTGAATAAGTGAACATTCTATTTCCAATAACAAAATAATTATATTAAAACTACTTTAAAAATTAGTCTTACTACATTGATAATCTGGGCAATCTTTCAACCTCAGTACAAGCATTATTCCCTCTAACTCCTCCATGAGAGGATGAACAATAGAAATACTAGAAAAAGTCAAGCCCTGTCCACTGTCTTAGGTCACCTTCAAGTTGACTTTGGTTCAACTGCTGACGTGTCCATTCTCAGGACAAAGGCATCATATCTGGAGAAGAAGTATTTTCATCATGGCCTATATCTGTCCAATTATTTCAAATGACTCAAATGCTCATTTCACTAATGTGTTAGTCTTGGTAAATTTAAGCTAACATTGAATGAAAAATAAGGTAGAGAGAATCATCCTACTTCAAAAACAGTAGATAAGAAATCCAAACACACAGAGCCAACGAAAGCATTTGAGAGAATTGTTCATATCAGGAAAAGACTCACTTAATTGTTTCTTTAGGTAGATAGTATTTCTGAGATAAAGCATGATATGTTTTACTAGAAATTATTCTTCACATGATTTTTGAGGAGAATATTTTCAAGACTTGAATAAAGAATATATTTTCTTATTGAGGTAAAATTGGTGTGTGATATTACATGGGTTTCAGATATACAGATATATTCAGAATTATAATTGTATACAGATATATTCAGAATTATAATTCAACATCTGTGTATGCTACAAAGTGATCACTGCCAAAAGTCTATTTAGCATTCATCACCATATGATTGACCCTCTTCACCCATTTCACCTACCCCCCCAACCTCCTTCACCTCTGGTAAACATCAATCTGTTCTCTGTATCTATGAGTTTGTTTTTGGTTTTGTTCTGTTTGTTTTATTTTTTAGATTCCACATATGAGTGAAAACATTTGGTGTTCATCTTTATCTGTCTGACTTATTTTATGTGGGGTAATACCCTTAAGGTCCATCCATGTTGCCAAAATTGCAAGATTTCATTCTTTTTTATGGCTGAGTAGTATTCTATTGTATATATATACACTAGATCTTCTTTATCCATTCATCCATCAATGGACAGTTAGGTTGTTTCCATATTTTGGTTATTGTAAATGAAGCAATGAACATAGGAGTGCATTTATCTTTTCAAATTAGTGTTCTCGTATTCATCAGCTAAATATCCAGAAGTGGAAAAGCTGAATCAGATTGTGGTTCTATTCTTTTTTTTTTCATTTTTTTAAGTTAATTATTATGGAACTTATGATAGTTTACAATCTTGTGAAATTTCAGTTGTACATTATTGTTGGCCAGTCATGTTGTAGGTGCATCCCTTCACCCTTTCTGCCCACACCCCAACCCCCTTTCCCCTGGTAGCCACAAATCTGTTCTCTTTGTCTACATGTTTAACATCCTCATATGAGTGGAGTCATACAGAGATTGTCTTTCTCTATCTGGCTTATTTCACTTAACCTAATTCCCTCAAGGTTCATCCATGTTGTTGTGAATGGGACAATTCTATCCTTTTTTATGGCTGAATATTATTCCATTGTGTATATATACCATATCTTCTTTAAGTTGACGGGCACTTAGGTTGCTTCCATGTCTTGGCTATTGTAAATAATGTTGCAATGAACATAGGGGTGCATGGGACTTTTGGAATTGCTGATTTCAAGTTCTCTGGATAGATACCCAGGAGTGAGATGGTTGGGTCATATGGTATTTCTATTTTTAAATTTTTGCGAAATCTCCATACTGTTTTCCATAGTGGCTGCACCAGTTTGCATTCCCACCAGCAGTGTATGAAGTTTCTTTTTTCTCCACAACCTCTCCAACATTTGCTATTTTTTGTTTTGGTTTTTGTAGCCATACTAATCGGTGTAGGGTGATATCTTAGTGTAGTTTTGGTTTGCATTTCCCTGATGATCAGCAATGATAAACATCTTTTCATGTGCCTTTTGGCCAACCATATATCTTCTTTGGAGAAATGTCTGTTCATGTCTCCTGCTCATTTTTTGATTGGCTTGTTTGACTTTTTGTTGTTGAGTTGTGTGAGTTCTTTATATATTATGGAGATTAACCCTTTGTCAGATATGTGACTTGCAAATATTTTTTCCCAATTAGTAGGTTGGCTTTTTGTTTCAATCCTGTTTTCCCCTGTCTTGAAGAAGCTCTTTAGTCTGATGAAGTCCCATTTGTTTATTCTTTCTATTGTTTCCCTTGTCTGAGAAGACATGGTGTTGGAAAAGATCCTTTTAATACGGATGTCAAAGAGTGTACTGCATATATTTTCTTCTAGAAGCCTTATGGTTTCAGGTCCTATCTTTAGGTCTTTGATCCATTTTGAGTTTATTTTTTGTGAATGGTGAAAAAGAATGGTCAAGTTTCATTCTTTTACATGTGGCTTTTCAGTTTTCCCAGTACCATTTGTTGAAAAGACATTCTTTTCTCCATTGTACGCCCTCAACTCCTCTGTCGAAGATCAGCTGTCCATAGATGTGTGGTTTTATTTCTGGGCTTTCGATTCTGTTCCATTGATCTGGGCACCTATTTTTGTACCAGTACCATGCTGTTTTGATTACTGTAGCTTTGTAGTAAGTTTTGAATTCAGGGATTGTGATGCCTCCAGCTTTGTTCTTTTTTCTCAGGATTGCTTTAGCAATTTGGGGTCTTTTCTTGCCCCATATGAATTTTAGGATTCCTTGTTCTATTTCTGTAAAGAATGTCAATGGGATTCTGAATGGGATTGCATTGAATCTGTAGATTGCTTGAGGTAGTATGGACATTTTAACTATGTTTATTCTTCCAATCCACGTGCATGGAATTTCTTTCCATCTCTTTATGTTGTCATCAGTTTCTTTCAGGAAGCCCTTGTAGTTTTTGTTGTATAGCTCTTTCACTTCCTTAGTTAAATTCACCCTGATGTATTTTATTCTTTTTGTTGTGATTGTGAAGGGTATTGTGTTCTTGAGTTCTTTTTCTGTTTGTTGATTATTAAAGTATAGAAATGCTACTGATTTATGTAAGTTGATTTTATACCCTGCAACTTTGCTATAGCTTTTGATTACTTCTAAAAGTTTTCCGATGGATTCTTTGGGGTTTTCTATATATAAGATCATGTCCTCTGCAAACAGCAAGAATTTCACTTCTTCCCTCCCTATTTGGATTCCTTTTATTTCTTTCTCTTGCCTAAATGCTCTGGCCAAGACCTCCAGTACTATGTTGAATAAGAGTGGTTATCGAGGGCATCCTTGTCTCGTTCCTGTTCTCAGGGGAATGGTGCTCAGTTTTTGCCCATTGAGCATGATGTCGGCTGTGGGTTTGTCATATGTGGCCTTTATTATGTTGAGATAATTTCCTTCTATCCCCATTTTGTTCAGAGTTTTTATCATAAATGGTTGTTGGATCTTGTCAAATGCTTTCTCTGCAGCTATTGAGATTGATCATGTATTGAGATGATCATGTGGTTTTTATTCCTCAATTTGTTATGTGGTGTATCACATTGATTGATTTGCAGATGTTGAACCATCCCTGTGTCCCTGGTATGAATCCCACTTGATCATGACGTATGATCCTTTTGATGAATTGCTGAATCCGGGTTGCCAAAATTTTGTTGAGAATTTTTGCATCTATGCTCATCAGTGATATTGGCCTGTAGTTCTCCTTTTTCATGCTGTCCTTGTCAGGCTTGGGTATTAGCATGATGTTGGCCTCGTAGAATGTGTTAGGAAGTGTTCCATCCTCCCTAATTTTTTGGAATAGCTTGAAAAGTATAGGTATTAAATCCTCTCTGAAAGTTTGGTAGAATTCCCCAGGAAAGCCATCTGGTCCTGGGGTTTTACTCTTTGGGATGCTTTTGATTGCTTTTTCAATGTCTTTCCTTGTGATTGGTCTGTTCCAATGGTCTGCTTCATCTTGACTTAGTTTTGGGAGGTTGTAAGAGTTGAAGAATTGTAAGAGTTGAAGAATTGATCCGTTTCCTCTAGGTTATCCATTTTGTTGGCATATAGTTTTTCATAGTATTCTCTTATAATCCATTGTATTTCTCTGGAGTCTGTTCTTTCTCCTCTTTCATTTTTGATTTTGTTTATTTGAGCTTTCTCTCTTTTTTTCTTTGTAAGTCTGGCTAGGGGTTTGTCAATTTTATTTATCTGCTCAAAGAATCAGCTCTTTGTTTCATTGATCCTTTCTACTGCCTTTTTTGTTTCAATAGCGTTTGTTTATGCTTTGATTTTTATTATTTCTCTCCTTCTGCTGACTTTGGGCTTTGTTTGTTCTTTCTCTAATTCAGTTAGGTGTAATTTTGAGATTGCATTTTTGGGATTTTTCTTGTTTGTTAAGGTACGCCTGTATTGCAATGAATTTCCTTCTTAATACAGCTTTTGCTGTATCCCATGTGAGTTGGTATAGCATGTTATCATTTTCATTTGTCTCCAGATATTTTTTGATTTCTTCTTTAATTTCTTCAATGATCCATTGCTTGTTCAATAGCATATTGTTTAGTCTCCACATCTTTGTCCCTTTATCAGCTTTTTTCTTGTAATTAATTTCTAGCTTTATAGTGTTATGATCAGAGAAGATGCTTGTTATTATTTCAATTTTTTTTTAATTTATAGAGGCTTGCCTTATTTCCCAACATATGGTCTATCCTTGAGAATGTTCTGTGCACACTTCAGAAGAATGTGTATTCTGCTGTTTTTGGATGGATTGTTCTATATGTGTCTATTAAGTCCAACTGTTTTAGCTTTTCATTTAATTCCACTGTTTCCTTGTTGATTTTCTGTCTGGATATCTGTCCAATAATGTGAGTGGGGTGTTGAGGTCCCCTACTATTATTGTGTTATTTTTGATATCTTCTTTTAGGTTTATTAATAGTTGCTTTATGAACTTTGGTGCTCCTCTGTTGTGTGCATAGATATTTATAAGCATTATTCCTTTTTGATGTTGTGTCCCTTTCATCGTGATATACTGACCCTCTATGTCTCTCTTAACCTACCTTATCTTGAAATCTACTTTGTCTGATATAAGTATTGAAACACCTGCTTTCTTTTGTTTGCCATTATCTTGGAGTATCATCTTCCACCCCTTCACTGTGAGCCTGTATTTGTCATTGGAGCTGAGGTGTGTTTCCTGGAGGCAACAAATTGTTGGATCTTGTTCTTTAATCCATCTTGTCACTCTGTCTTTTTATTGGAGAGTTCAATCCGTTTACATTGAGGGTGATTATTGATGTATGGTGGCTTAATGATGTCATTCTGTCACTCATTTTCTGGTTTTCCTGCATTTCCTTTGTTTCTCATCCTCTGTGTTTTGGTCTACCCATTGACTTCTGCAGTTTCTTATGCTGGGTTTCTCATCTTTTTCCTTATTTATTTTTTGTGTCTCTGTTCTTTTTTTTAGTGTAATGGCTACCCTGAAGTTTGATTTAGAATCTTGTGCACAACATAGTCCATTTTCTGATGGCCTCTTACTTCCTTAGCCTAAACTGATTCAGTATCTTTTCTCCGCCCCTCCTAAGTTATTATTTTCATCTCTTATTCCAACTTGTGTTGTGAGTTTCTGGTTAAAGTGATAAGATTGTCTTTGTTTTTGGTGTTTTCCTTCCTTTATCCTAATGCTATAGTTGAATATTTGCTATCCTATTCTGATTCTATCCATTTTTCCCCTTACTCTGTGTTTTGTGACCCTTTTCTCCCTTTTTTTCTTTTTTCAGGTATGAGGGCCTTCTTGAGGATTTCTTGTATGTGGGGTCTAGTGGCTACAGAATCCCTTAGCTTTTGTTTGTCTGGGAAAGATTTAATTTCTCCCTAACATCTGAAGGATATTTTTGCTGGATAGAGTACTCTTGGCTGAAGATTTTTATCTTTTAAAGTTTTGTATATGTCATTCCAATCTCTCCTAGCTTGTAAAGCTTCTGCAGAAAAATCTGCTGAAAGTCAGATAGGGGTTCCTTTGTAGGTTGTTTTCTTCTGCCTTGCTGCCCTGAGTACTCTTTGTCTTTCATTTTTGCCAGTTTTACTACTATATGCCTTGCAATAGGTCTTTTTACATTGATAAATCTAGGAGATCTTTAAGCTTCCTCCACACACATTTCTCTCTCATTCCCTAGATTTGAGAAGTTCTCTGCTATTATTTCTTTGAGGATGCTTTCTGCTCCATTCTCCTTTTCTTCATCTTTGGGGATACCTATAATTCTTAGGTTGCATTTCTTAATTGAGTTGGCTATTTCTTGGAGATTTTCTTCATATCTTTTTAGTCTTAGTTCTCTCTCTTCCTCTATGTTGAGCCATTCAATCTGTCTATCTTCTATTATGCTGATTTTTTCCTCTATGGTGTTCACATGGGCATTCAGGGAATCCGTATTTTGTTTTGTGTGATCCATTGTATTTTTCATCTCTAGTGTTTCTGATTGATTCTTCTTTATAGTTTCAATCTCTTTTGTCATGTAACTTCACAAAAACTCTTTTTTGAAGAACTCGTTGAATTGTTTCTCTATATTTTCTTTTACCTCATTGAGTTTTTTGATGATAGCTATTCTGAATTCATTGTCATTTAGAGTACTTATATCCAAGTCCTCAGGACATAATTCTGTGTTGTTATTGTTTTCCTTCTGATCTGGAGCTTTTACAAATTGTTTGATGGTAGAAAAACAATTTTTTTGCATAGCGATATTATTCGGTTGCAGTTACAGCCTATTGCCACTAGATGAGAGTTGAAAGCTGCGTATTCTGAGCCCTCCACCTTCAGCTGAGATTGCGAGGCAAAGCAGGAGTTGTGGAGAGGGGCACTTTCTCTTGCATGCAGACCCAGGTTTCCTGATCAGCTCTCGCTATCTGGTTTCCTGGGGTGTTGGTTTTATGGTGTCACCCCACACGAAAGCTTTCACTCTGTTAGAGGGCTTCCCTGTAGGCTGCAAGGGCACTAGGGAGTCCTGGGTGATCCTGCAGATGTGAGGCCCCTCCCCCACTCCTTCCCTCAAGGAACCTCCCTTGGCAGCAATCCTAGTCTTTAGGGGAGGGAATGAAGTTGTCTCTTACCCTGTTCCAGCTCCTCCGAGGGGGGCTCCAGCCTCTCCACCCTCCATCGTTTGGCTCCTATGAGTATCTGAGGATTCCTGTGCTACTAGGATATTTTTTGTTGGAATATTGTTGTTCCTTTTTGTTGTATGTTGGAGGGGAGAGAGTCCCGGGAAAGCTCATTCTGCCATGACTCTGACATCACTCATATTCTTAGTTTTTTGAGAAATCTCCATATTGTTTTCCATAGTGGCGGCACCAAATTACACTCCCATTCACAGAGTGGGACAGTTGCCTTTTCTCCACATCCTCTGCAATGCTTGTTATTTCTTGTCTTTTGGATAATAGCCATTCTAACAGGTGTGAAGTGATATCTCATTGTGTTTTTGATTTATATTTTCCTACTAATTAGTGATATTGAACATTTTTTCATGGGCCTATGGGCCATCTGTATGTCTTCTTTAGAAAAATGTATTCAGGTCCTTTATCCATTTTTTAATCAGGTTGTTTGGTTTTTTTGTTGTTGAATTGCATGAGCTCTTTATATATTTTGGACAGTAATCCCGTGTAAGATATATGATTTGAAAGTAGCTTCTTCCATTCAGTAGGTTGCCTTTTCATTTTAATTGTGGTTTCTTTTACCCCTCAGAAGCTTTTTAGTTTGATGTAGTCCCATTTGTTTAGTTTTGCTTTTGTCTCCCTTGCCTTTACAAAGATAATGCTAAGACCAATGGCAAAGTGTTTATTGCCTATGTTTTTTTTCTAGAAATTTTATGATTTCAGATCTTACATTCAAGTTTTTAATTCATTTTGAATTAATTTTTGTGTATGGTGTAAGATAGTTGTCTAGTTTCATTCTTTTGCATATGGCTGTAAAGTTTTCCCAATACCATTTATTAAAGACACTGTCCTTTCTCCATTGTATATTCTTACTTCCTTTGTGATAAATTAATTGTCACTGTATATGTGGTTTGGTTCTAGGCTCTCAATTCTGTCCTGTTGATATTTGTGTTTGTTTTTATTCCAATACCATACTGTTTTGATTACTATAGCTTTGTAGTATAGTTTGAAATTAGGTAGTGTGATACCTCCAGCATTATTCTTCTTTCTCAAGATTGCTTTGCCTATTTGGGATCTTTTGGGGTTTCATACTAATTCTGTAATCATTTGTTCTAGTTCTGTGAAAAATGTCATTGGAATTTTGATAGGGATTGTACTGCATCAGTAAATTGCTTGGGTAGTATGGGCATTTTAAATATATTAATTCTTCCAATCCATGAGTACAGAATGCCTTTCCATTTACTTGTGTCATCTTTAGTTCCTTTTATCAATTTCTTATAGAATACAGCTCTTTCATCTCCTTGGTTAAATTTACTCCTAGGTATTTTCCTCATGTTGATGTAATTTTAAGTGGGATTATTTTCTTAATTTCTCATTCTGCTAGTTTGTTATTAGTATATTGAAATACCACAGATTTCTGTATATTATTTTGTATCCTGGTACTTTACTGAATTAATTTATTAGTTCTAACAGGTTTTTGGGTGGAGTCTTTTGGGTTTTCTATATATAGTATCATTTTGTCTGCAAATAGTAACTGTTTTATTTCTTGATTTTCTATTTGGATAACTTTTATTTCTTCTTCTTGCCTAATTGCTGTGGTTAGGACTTTCAATACTATGTTGAATAAAAGTGGTGAGAGTGGGCATCCTTGTCTTGTTCCTTATCTTAAAGTAAAATCTTTCAGCTTTTTGCCATTGACTATGATGTTAGCTGTAGGTTTGTCATATATGGCTTTTATCATGTTTAGGTACATTTCCTCTATATCCCCTTTGTTGAGATTTTTTTTATCATAAATGGATGTTGAAGATTTTCAGATGCTTTTTCTGCATTTATTGAGATGATCACATGATTTTTATTATTCATTTGGTTAATTTGGTGGATCACTTTGATTGATTTGCAGATATTGAACCATCCTTTCATCCCTGGAATAAATTGCCATTGATCATGGTGTGTCATCCTTTTAATGTATTGTTTAATTCAGTTTGTTAGTATTTTGGATTTTTGCATCTATGTTCATCAGCGATATTGGTCTTTAATTTTATTTTATTGTTGTGTCTTTGTTTTTTGTTTTTTTTAATCAGGGTAATCTTGACCTCATAAAATGAGTTTTAAAGTGCTCCCTCCTTTTCTGTTTTTAAAAAGAGTTTGAGAAGGATAGATATTAAATATTCTTTGAATGTTTGGTAGAGTTCTTCAGTGAAGTCATCTGGTCTTGGGCTATTATATTTTGGGAGGTTTTTAGTTACTGATTCAATCTCCTTACTAGTAATCAGTCTATTCAAATTTTCTATTTCTTCTTATTTCAGTCTTAGAAGATTGTATATTTCTAGGAATTTATCCATTTCTTCTAGAATGCCCAATTTGTTGGTGTATAATTGTTTGTAGTAGTCTCTTATGATCCTTTGTATTTCTGTGTTATCAGTTGTAAATTCTCCTGTTTCATTTTGAATTTTATTAGAGCTCTCTCTCTCTTTCATTCTTGGTTAGCCTAGCTAAAAGTTTGCCAATCACGTTTATCTTTTCAAAGAACCAGCTCTTAGTTTCATCGATCTTTTCTGTTATCTTTTTAGTCGCTATTTTGTTTATTTCCACTCTGATCTTTATTATTTCTTCCTTCTACTGGCTTTGGACTTCATTTTTTCTTCTATCTCTGGCTCCTTTAGATGTAAAGTTAGATTTTTTATGTGAAATTTTTCTTGTTTCTTGAGGTAGGCCTGTATTGCTATGAAATTTCCTCTTAGAACCACTTTTGCTGCATCCCTAAGATTTGGGTATGTCATATTTCTGTTTTCATTTGTCTCTGGGCATTTTTTTCTCCTTTGAGTTCTTCAATGACTTCTTCATTTCTTCTTTGTGTTTTTTCCAGTCTTCTTCTTGTTATCGATTTTAGTTTCAAACCACTGTGGTCAAAGAAGATGTTTGATATGATTTCAGTATTCTTGAATAATATTGGTGTCAATTTCTCCCTTTAGGTCCATTAATATTTGCTTTATCTTTTTTGTGTATGTGTAAGGAAGAGTGGCCCTGAGCTAACATTTGTTGCCAATCTTCTGCTTTTGTTTCTTCCCAAAGCCCCAGTACATAGTTCTATATTCTAGTTATAAGTCATTCTAGCTCTTCTATTGGGGATCCCATCACAGCCTGGCTTTATTAGCAGTGTCTAGGTCCATGCCCAGGATCCAAACTGGCAAACCCCAGGCCACCAAAGCAGAGCACATGGTCTTTACCACTCAGCCATGAGGCTGGCCCCTATTTGCTTTATCTTGATGCTCCTATGTTAGGTCCATATGTATTTATAGATATCATGTCTTCTTGCTGAATTGACCCCTTTCTCATTATCTAATGCTCTTCTTTGTCTTTTATTAAGTTCTTCATTTGTAAGTCTATTTTGTCTGGTATTTTGTCTGAACAGCAGCTTTCTTTTCATTTTCATTTGATGGAAAATCTTTCTCCATATCTTCACTTTCTGTATATGTGTGTCCTTACTTGAAGTGACTCTCTTGTAGGCAACATATAAATGGGTTTTAATTTTTTGTCCATTCAGCCACTCTATGTCTTTTAATCGGAGAGTTTAGTCCATTTACATTAAAGTAATTATTGATAGGTATGTACTTATTGTCATTTTGTTAATTGTTTTCTGGCTGTTTTTGTACTTCTTCTCTGTTCCTTTCTTCTTCTCTTTCTCTATTCCCATGTGGTTTGATGGCTTTCTTTGGTATTATGATTATGTTGCTTTCTCATTTTCTCTGGTGTGTTTACTATGTTTTTGTTCTGTGGTTACTGTCAGGTTAATATATAATTTCCTGTGTATATAACAGCCTATTTTAAATTGATAGCAACTTAAATTTGAACACATTTCAAAACTTTACATTTTTCTACCCCCTCAGATTTTATGTTTTTGATTTCACATTTTACATCTCTTTATTTTATGTATCCCATAACTAACTATTGCAGTTCTTGTTAATTTTACTATTTTTGTCTTTTAACCTTCATACTTGCTTTATAAGTGATTAATCCCCAACCTTTAATAGGTATTTACCTTTTCCAGTGAGATTTTTTACTTTCTTGCTGTGTTTTCTTGTTGTTGATTAGTGCCATTTCTTTTTAGTTTAGAGAAATATCTCTTAACATTTCTTGATTTCTTGTAAAGCCAGTTTAATGATGATGAACTCCTTTAGCTTTTGCTTATCCAGAACACTCTTTATCTCTCCTTCAATTCTGAATGATAACCTTGTTAGGGAGAGAAATCTTGGTTGGAAGTTTTTTTCTTTTCACCATTTTGGGTATGTTGTGCCTCTGTCTTCTGCCTCACAAAGTTTCTGCTGAAAAATCTGCTGATAGCCTTATGTGAGTTTCCTTTGTGCATAATAAGTTGTTTTTCTCTTGCTCTTTTCAAGATTCTCTGTTTATCATTAGCTTTAACCATTTTAATTGTAATGTGTCTTGGTATGGATCTTTGGGTTTGTCTTATTTAGAACTCTCTGGGCTTCCTGGAGCTAGATGTCTGTTTCCTTCTCCAGATTAGGGAAGTTTCAGCCATTAGTTCTTCAAATAAGTTTCTGGCCTTTTCTCTCTCCTCACCTTCTGGGAACCCTATACATGAAATGCTGTTCTGCTTGATGCTGTCTCAAATGTTCCTTAAGTTATCTTCATCTTTTCAAATTCTCTTTTCTTTTTGCTGCTTTGTCTAGGTGAGTTCTATTGCTTTGTATTTCAGCTTGCTGATCCAATCTTCTGCTTCATCCAGTCTGCTGTTGAATCCTCATAGTGCATTTTTTAGTTCACTTATATTCTTTGGCTCTGTAACTTCTGTTTGGAACTTTCTTATATTTTCTATCTCTTTGCTGAAGTTCTTACTGCATTCATCCATCCTTCTCCTGAGTTCAGTGATCATGTTTATAATCATTACTTTAAACTCTCTATCAGATAGATTTCTTATCTCCATTTCAATAATGTCTTTTTCTGATCTTTTCTTATTCTTTTGTCTGGAATATATTTCCCTGTCTCCTTATTTTGCTTGACTCTTTGTTTTTGTTTCTATATATTAGGCAAATCAACTACTTTTACTAGTCTTGAAGAAGTAGCCTTGTGTACGAGATGTCACTTAGGGCCCAGACAAGCAATCCCCCCTGACCACCAGAGCTAGGAACTCAACGGACATCCCTTGTGTAGGCTACATGCACCCATTATCTCTGTTGGTGCCATGCAAGCAGTACATGGGGATGGGCTGCTCAACTGCCACGTGTGAGGTCTGCACGTGGGTGCCGCTGGGCTCGGGGGAAGGCTCTGCTCACCTGCAGCTGTTAGCAGTTTTGAGTGAGAGTGCAAAAACAGTGCCCAGCAGCGCCAGCCAGATAGAAGGAGCATGTAAAAATGGCATCCACCAGTGTTCCCTCCCAGAGAGAGTCTCAGTAGACTCCTGTCTCTCTGGCAGACAATTTAGGATTAGCCAATGAATCTCCTTCAGATATAGTCAGGCTTCTTTTTAAACTGCTGCTTTTTGTGCTGGGTCCCAGTGCAAGTGAGCTTTCTAAGAATGGGATCTTTGTTACCTATAGGGCTATGTTTCTCCTGAAGGTAAGCCTCTTGATTTTCTGAGACAGACATTTTGGGGGTTTCTCTCTCTGGTGCAAGATCCAAGGGTTGGGATATCTGGTATGGGGTACAAACCCCTTGCTCCTCAAGGACTATCTCTGTTTATTTATTTATTGAGATCCATCCTGATTGTGCATCCCCAGGCTGAGGTGTGGTTTTTGGCGAGAGTGTGTCTCTGTCTCTTCTCCCCATCTCAGTGTGGCTCTTTTATTGTTTGTTGTGGAGCAGGTGTTCAGCTGGTTCTGAGGTTCTTTTCAGAGAGATTCATTCCATATTAGCTGTATACTTTTTGTGTCCATAGGAGGATGTGAATTCTGGTTCTTTCTACACTATCATCTTGAACCATTCTTTCCAAGGATATAATATTTTACTTCATTCTGAACTCAAAGCTAAGTTGTTTTTATTTATTTATTTTTTACTAGCCAAGACATGATCTTGGAAAGAACTTTTCATACGAGGGAAGTAGTGATTGCCCCATATGCCTTTGAAATCTGTTTTGTGTAAAAAAATGGAGTTTTGGGCCTCATCAATTTGTAAACACAAAGGAAGTACTTGACATACTGTACTAAATAATGTTATAGTTGCTCATTACTAATTCACAGATCAGCTATTCAAGCAAAATTGTTTGTGAATTTATAGCAAACTAAAAGAAACATAAAAATTATTTCTTCCTTGTGGTCTCCATAAACAACTTTAACAGGTAGTAGGCAATAAGTGCGTATAAATGCCTTTCTGAATAGTTAAGTGAAGCTGTGATCAGATTGTAATATTCTGTAATGTGTTTTCAGTCCATAGATCCTTTCCAAGGCAACACTATGGCTTCTTTCATGCTTTCTTTTTCTAAGAAAGGAAACTTTTGAATTATGGTATGATTTATTTTCAAAAAATAAAATAAACTCCCTAGGGCACTTTGAAGAGTAGCGTTTAGGCATCCTGCAGGGAATGCTCAAATCACTTGCTTTTTTTCAGTTAAAAAGTCAGCCAAAGAAAATCAAGGGCAGGCAATATAGGCAACTTTGAGGCTCAGTCTACATGCTCAGATTCCCAGAGCTATGCTAGTCCCTCCACGCTTTAGTACTTCCACACTTTTACTTTAGCCCCTTTGGATTCCTACCTTCACCTTCTCTGGGGTAATTCTAAATCTGCTTGGTTTCTGGAATAGTCTAGGCAATCTAAATAAGAAAAGTGATTCTGTACTCTTAATAAGATCCTCATTAGCTCAGGAGGAAAAACTAGTTTTTTTGTTCAGAAATCTCATGAACTCCATTAGAACAGCAATAATAGTGATAGTAGATGCTTTTTACTATTTTATATCAGGCAGTCTACTGAGTACTTTATGTATAACATTTATAGTGTTCTCAACAATCCTTCAAATGAGGATTTATAGACATTAATAGAGAATGAAATATGGGAATTATAAAATGCCCAGCAAAGAATAACCTACTGGGGCTGAGCAAAATCTCTCCAAGTAGTTGTTGGATTAGATCACAGAATTCAGGATTAGGAGTCTCATTGCAAGGTCTAGAGACTAATACTTAGAAGTTCCCAGGGATGAGCAGGATCTGAGCAACTGCCTCTTGCCCACCAAAATGCGTAAAAAATTGAGGAAGATATAAGCATGTAAATTTATTGACAAAGATAATTATAGTAGGGTGTTTGTGAAAAGATTATATGGATTGGAAAAAAGTGAGAGACCAATCAGGCCAGGTATTTTAGGTAGAGGCAACTGTGAGTACAAAGTTATTGAACAGAAACAGTCCAGCATGTTTGAAGAGCAGGATGGAGGCTGCTGTACCTCTAGAGGGTGAAGATGAATTTGGAGAAGCAGGGCCAGTTGCATGTTATTCTGAGTGTGATAGAAACCAATAAAGGTTTTGATCAGAGATGGGTTAGGATCTGATTTTCATTGGGAGAGTGTCACTTTAGTGGTTGCAGAGATTACATTCTAAGAGGACAGGAGTGGAGAACAGTTAGGAAGCTAATGTAGAGGTTCATATCCAAAGATAAGCCCTTTAGGACAGTGAATCCTCACGAACACGGTACTAAGAACGAATCAGTAGTCAGTAACTTAACCTCTTATCTTTGGGAGAATTTTCTTTTTTGTTTTTTGGTGCTTCCTTTACTTTTCCCATTGCATTATTCTTAACTTCCAGATTTAAAGAATACACATGTTATAGTTAGACAAATTATATTTGTTTCATGTGTATGGGGAAATATATGTGATTTAGATAGAAGAACAGAGGTGGCTGAACAAAGAGTAAAGAGGCCTTAAAGTGTGAAAAATATGACTAGTGCTAGACAGGAACTGTATCTTCAATATTATTGGTAACAAGCAGCAACTGAAGTTCTTCAGCTTGCTCTTCTTTTAAGGGATTATGTGTGTGTTGTAGGTTATCCTGGAAGCTCTACATGACGTAGATTGAAATATGATTGAGAAGAGGGAGAGAAGTTTAGGAAGCTATCACAAGAATAATGCATGAGATGAGGAGTGTCTCTTATGTGTAAAGCTCTGTGTTAGAGACTACAAGTGCTACAGATATGCTAGCCCAAGACTTGCCGCTCAAGTAGCTTAGAAACAGGAATGAAATGAATATCTCTTCTTTACAGATTTCGCTTGTGTAATGCAAGGCAGCTTGTACTCGGTGTTACAGACTATGTTGCTTATTTTGTTCCTTACGTTTGAAATGTATCTTTCTCCTTCTTCATCTGACCACTATTTTCCAACACTTACTTTTTTTCTCCAGAAAGAGTTTCATAATCTCTATACAAGTCTGTGTAAATTGTCCATTTCTGATGGGCTTTTATGCCTAATTATAGCACTTAATGCACTATATTAAAGTAATTCATGTATTCATTAGTGAACATTTATATATTTATTTAACAAGCATATATGATGATGAGTATGTGCAAGACACTGTTTTATTTGCATTGCATAAATTAATCCAGTCTTCACAAACTCCTAGAAGTAGATGATATTGCTACTCCCACTTTACAGATAAAGAAACTAGATGACTGGGGGCTACACAGTTAGTATGTAGTGAGATTTGAAACCAGATAGCTTGGCACCCAGGCCCACATTGTTAATCCTAGACTATAAACACCTCAAGAATGGTGACTGTTCCACATTCAGTGATATATTTCTAGTACCTCAGCCACTTTTTGAATAGGACATCAAGAGAAGAGGAAATCAAAAAGTTAGGGAGCAATGAAAAATACTCGCAACATTAGTAACTATGTAAATGTAGCTTGAGTGTGAGGTGGCATTATTGAAAGCACACAGATTATTTTATGGATGGCCTTGATTACAAGATAGAGTTCAGTCACTTTGCATGGTCATTAAGAGTTGTTAGGTTTTGAACATTTACTAGGTTAAAACAAATAAACCAGTTAAATAAATATCTACTAGATATGCTGCTTCTAGAATTAAGCTACTGTTGAAATTAAAATAGCCAGTATTATTCATGTTTGTTAACAAACAACATAAAATGATGCTGTTGAATGCACAGATTATAGTATAGTATATAGTATAGATTATAGTATAGTATACTGAATATTAGAAGTAAACATGGAGTTCCTTTGGGAAATGGGCAATTTACACAGACTAGAAAGGGCACCAATATTGGCTATGGTTTTATAAACCATAAACTTGCAGAAATTAATTCAGGAGGGAAGTGTTGGTGAACCCACACTTTTTATGTAACCAAAGCCATGATATGGTGAAAGAACAGGTAATAGCTTCAATCTAATTTAAAACAAAATGACCAAATAATAGGGGAATAAAATCTTCAGTAGAAACAAACAGAAAAACCTTGTGAGAAATATATTATGACAATTTAAACATTGTTAAAAGCACAAAGAAATTTCAAGAGTTAAATAAAAGGTCACTGGCTCTGTCAATTCTCTAAACTATAAAAGCATACCTCAGAGATATTGCTGGTTCAGTTCCAAATCACTGTAATAAAGCAAATATCACAATAAACAAGTCATACAACTTTTTTCATTTCCTTGTGCATATAAAAGTTATGTTTACACTAGACTGTGGTCTGAGTGTAAAATAGCATTATGTCTAAAAAAACACTACATACCTTAATTTAAAAACTTTATTGCCAAAAAATGCTAGCCATCATCTGAGCCTTCAGTAAGTCCTAACCTTTTTTGCTTGTGGAGGGCTTGCCTAAATGTTGATGGCTGATGAATGATTAGGGTAGTGGTTGCTGAAGGTTAGGGTGGCTTTGGCAATTTATTAAAATAAGACAACAATTAAGTTTGCCTCATCAATTGATTCTTCCTTTCATGAACAATTTGTCTACAGCGCGCAATGCTGTTTAATCGCATCTTACCCATAGTAGCACTTCTTTCAATATTGGAATCAATTCTCTCAAACCATGACACTGCTTTATCAGCTAAGTTAATGTAATAATATTCCTTTCAACAATCTTCACAGCATCTTCACCAGGAGTACATTCCATCTCAAGAAACCACTTTCTTTTCTCATCTATAAGAAGTAACTTCTCATTCATTAAACTTTCATCATCAGATTGCAGCAATTCATCTACATCTTCAGGCTCCACATCTAATTCTAGTATTCTTGCTATTTCTACCACATCTGCAGTTACTTCCTCCACTGCAATGTTGAACCTTTCAGAGTCATCCATGAGGGTTGGAATCGACTTCTTCCAAACTCCTGTTAATGTTGATATTTTGACCTCTTCCCATGAATCACGAATGTTCTTATTGGCATCTAGAATGGTGAAGACTTTACAGAAGCTTTTCAGTTTACTTAGACCAGATCCATCAACAGAATCATTATTTATAGCCTTATTAACTGTATTTCTTAAATCAAAAGACTTGAAAATCAAAATTAGTCCTTGATCCATGGGTTGCAGAATGGATATTGTGTTAGCAGGCATGGAAACAACATTAATTTCATTGTACATCTCCGTCAGAGCTCTTGGGTGACTAAGTGCACTGTCAACAAGCTGTAATATTTTGAAATGAATCAGTTTTTCTTAGAAATAAAGTTTCAACATGGACTTAAAATATTTAGTATACCATGTTGTAAACAGAAGTGCCATCATCAAGGCTTTGTTGTTCCATTTGCAGAGCACAGGCAGAGTAGATCTAGCATAATTCTTAAGGGTCCTAGGATTTTCAGAATGGTGATTAAGCATTGGCTTCAACTTAAAGTCACCAGCTGCATTATCCCCTAACAAGAGTCATTCTGTCTTTTGAAGCTTTGAAGCCAGACACTGACTTCCCCTCTCTAACTATGAAAGTCCTAGGTGGCATCTTCTTCCACTATAAAGCTTTTTCATCTACATTGAATATCTGTTGTTTAGTGTCACCACCATCATGAATTATCTTAGCTGGATCTTCTGGATAACTTGCTGCAGCTTCTACATCAGCACTTGCTGCTTCACTTTGCATTTTTTATGTTATGGAGATGACCTCTTTTCTTAAACCACGTGAGCAAACCTCTGCTAGCTTCGAAATTTTCTTCTGCAGCTTTCTCACCTCTCTCAGCCTTCATAGAATTGAAGAGAGTTAGGGCCTTGCTCTGAGATTAGTCTTCAGCCAAAGAGAATGTTGTGATTGTTTTGATCTTCTATCCAGACCACTAGAACTTTCTCCATATCAGCAATAAGGCTGTTTCTCTTTCTAATCATTCCTGGTTCACTGGAGCAGCACTGTTAATTTCCTTCAAGAACTTTTCCTTTGCACTCACATCTTAGCTAACTGGTGCAAGAAGCCTAGCTTTCAGCCCATCTTGGCTTTCAATACCTTCCTCATTATGTGTAATGATTCTAGCTTTTGATTTAAAGTGAGAGATGTGCCACTATTCCTTTCACTTGAACACTTAGAGGCCATCGTAGAGTTATTAATTGGCCTAAATTCAATGTTGTTGTGTTTCAGGGAACAGGATGGCCCAAGGCATATGAGAGAGACAGGAGAATGATCGATTGGTGGAACAGTCAGAACACATAAAACATTTATTGATTAAGTTTGTCATCTTATATGGGCATGGCTTGTGGCACCCCAAAACAATTACAATCAAAGATCACTGATCACAGATCACCATAACAAATATAATAATAAAAAAGTTTGAAATATTGTGAGAATTACCAAAATGTGACACAGAGACATAAAGTGAGCAAATGCTCTTGAAAAAATAGTGCCAATAGACTTGTTTGATGCAGAGTTGCCACTAACCTTTAATTTGTAAAAAGTGCAATATCTGTGAAGTACAATAAAGAAAAGCACAATAAAACAAGATACACCTGTAAATTGTTTATTCTAATTAGCCACAGCCACCAGACAATAGACTTAGTTGTTAGTAATTGTCAGAAGAAAATAGCAGTATTTAATGACACTACTATCCAATGAACCTTTTACATTTTTCTCTTGGAAGAATAATAATACAATATGTATTGTGCTAGATCATTGAACTTTAGGGAAAATCATATCCCATATTTTAATGCTGATGTATTGGCATCAAAAAGCTCATCAATAAATAAATATGTAGAATCAGATTTCAAGTAAATATAGACTCATATACTGGAACGTGCTAGGCAGAAATATTTCTCCATATGGCATTTGTAAATATCTGAGTGCTAAATTCTCTGAATAAAGAAATGATTTGCTCAGGCCATCCATCACTCACCCACCCATTGTACACATAAATTAAAGAACAACATCAAAACAAATTAGCAGCTGGTGCTCTGAAATGCCAGACAGTTAGCACCCATAAGGTAACATGTATCTTTTCGAGTAGGTAAAGATGAGAAATTCTTTTAAACCCGAAATAGCTAAGTGAACCTCAAAAGAAAGTGAATATGTTTTCTTAAACCTGCAGAGAGGAAAATACTGGAGCTTTTAAATGTATTTCCCTTCCTTTTTCAGAGCAATCATCTAAACACTTGAAAAGAAACTGGTGACTGATAATTTGCCCTATTTGTAATTTTGATATATTTTCTTGACATCTTAGAATTATTGTTAATGATAATAGATAATTTACTAAGCACCTACAATATATCAGACTTCATATATGTATTTCTCTAATCTTTACTGGTTGTGCATTATTAGAATAGATAACAAAGGAAAGAACCAAAGCTCAGATACAGCAGCATCCAAAATGTTACAAACTAGTCCATGGGAGACCAGTTACCCAAACGTATCTGCCTCTAAAACACACCTTTTCACTATACAAACTCATTAGGAACCTGGATTGGAATATTCTTGCTCCACATTACAATTCATATCAATATTTAAAGGAAGCAAATAATAGGTCTGTTAATTTTTTCCAGATGCAGAAACAAAAGAATTTTTAGTTAATATTTTTCTGGAGTTACTAGTATGCTGTTATTCTGCTATTTTATTTGCTTTCTGAATTTTCTCTTGCTTTTGTTTCTTCTCTAACTATAATTTCCCTTTTTGATAAGTTTAATGAATATTAGACAACAATCTAGGTTGTGTCCTATATAAAATATAAGGAATAAAAAGATTTGAGACACTTGACTGATATTTCCATGATAAATAAAATGAGCTCTTTGAACTAAACACTAAAATTACCCCAAGGATTCTAGAAGCATAGCCCTTAGATTATAGTAGACTCAGAGAATCTCTAAGTGCACACATTAAAAATGTAGCATTTTTTACTTCTTTCAGATGAATAACCTAAATTGTATAGATAATGTTTTTGTTTTGTTTTGTTTCTACATCTAATGACTATTAAGCTCTTCTATGGGATGTTTATGTTTTATTGTTTTTTTTCATCCATTAACAAAAATTAAAGATGGACTGAGGATGTGGTAAAACTAATATCC